>NC_060158.1:21516335-21520320 GCF_021292245.1 Micropterus dolomieu | reverse complement strand
AAGGCTCTTATTTTCACATACAAATTTTGTAGAAGAAGAAAATACTATCAAACTCAAACTCAAAATGGTGGCCGGATTTACTTGCTGACATTGACAAGGCTGTATTTGTTGGACTTGACCTAAAGAAAAAGACCTTTGTTGATTCAGCCAAAGGTTAAAGAGTTATTTGCCAAAATGTTAATCGACATTTGGACTAATGTTGGCCCTGCTGTGATTGTTTTGTATGTGATCAAAGTACCAATTTCCACAAACATTTGGTTCTTTGTGCTGCAACAGACGCCCACTGCAGAAAAAAAGACAACAGAAAGACAGCCAACAAAAACAATATGGTGTCATAGAACCTTTGGTATTTTACCCCCTAACCACGTACCCAAAAAGAAGAAATACATTCCCTTTAGCTGTTATCTATGGAACTGTGAAGCACAGACCTTTTCCTTGTGCACCATTTGTTCCCTGGCTTAGGCAAATCCCTGGCATATTTTTTCCAGCCTGTGTTGATTTTGCTGTTTTTTTACTCAGTGTTGCTGCAGTCACGTTTTTTCCCCTTGATTTCACCCTTTCCTTTTGTTTTCTCCTATTCATCCCTGGGAGACACAGAGCATAGAAGTCTAATTAGTTATCCAAACACCTTGTGAAACGTGATAATGGATAAAGCACACATAATGTGCACACCCACACACTTGCACATGCTGTATGTTCGTGCTAGCTATGCTGTGTCAAAAGCACTTCCCTGGCATGTAATTAGACACTTGTTGCGTGTGACCAGTTGCACTTGTGCTTATTTAGTTGTTGGAAAGGCCAAAGTTAACACTCTGTCATCAATTCCATCATAAAGGATGTAAATCAGTCTCTATAAATAACATATAGTACAGAGCAGAGATGTTGAGGACTAAAATAGAATAGATTTTAAAAAAGACACAATTAAGAGATAGAGAGCATTAATGTTGAGATCTGCAGGCAGCGAGGGCTAGATGGTCTACAGTGGACAGGAACAAGATGAATGGCATATGAGTAAATCAGTGTTTGTGAGAGCTTACAGCTAATTCTAGATCAGTACCAGTGCTGTAATTCAGCAACACACACACATCACTGCCGCACCCGCCTCCTCCTCTCTCTTTTCCCTCGCTGTCTCCTTCCCCCTGCTGCCCTTTGATCATCATTGCCACAGGAATGAAAGAAGAGCGACGGGTAGAAAGTAAATAGCATTGGTTGGGCGCTCCATCGGTCACTGTGTCCCTGTTAGCCCTACCGGCTAATTAGATCTTCTGCCCAACCTTGTTGTGGAGTTTATTAGTGGCATCCCTCTGCGGAGCCAGGGAGAAACTGAAGATCACAGCGAAGAGGAGAGAGAGAGAGTTAGCGGTACAAATGATGAAATTTTGAATATAGATTCAGAGCTTCACACAATGCTTTTGAAAGAAATCCCATAAAGCCAGGAATACACTGACTCTGGCTATGGCTGGGCCACGGTTTTGATGCGTTCATAGCCCGGCATCAAACAAGGTAGTAGAAGCACAAAAATGACGAATTAATAACAAGTCAATAATGTGGGGCAGGCTGCACGCTCCACTGCTGAAATGCTTCTGAGACACTTCCAGTGGACTTTGACGCTGGGCTATGGACGCCGTGGCGCAGCCGTAACATGCCGTAGCCGGAATCAGTGGATTCCTGGCGTTATCCATACAATCATGATATGAACAATGAATGTGTTTGGTGAAGATCTCATTCCAAAACAATGGACATAATTTATTACAATAAAATGCAGCTATAATAGCCTACACTTCTCTGGAAAGACTTTCCACAAGATTTTGTAGCCTGGCAGCATTGGATGCTGTAGCATTAAGATTCCCCCCTATTGGAACTTACCATGAAAAACAAGCCCATGGTCCAAAACCTTTAAACTGCTTCCCACATCACATACATTTCAAACCAGCTACCTAGTTCAACCATTAACAATAGCGACGGAAACATGACAACAAAAATACATGCTTGGATGACATTGACGTAGCTGGATGGGTTGTTGTGAGTTGAATTACAAAAAAAAAGTCCTAGACCAGCATTTTTCTTAGATCTTCTGAAAAACATTTACTGCTCCTAGCAACCGTTGGCACAGCTTCCATGTCGAGTGAAAGTGACATGGGCAGGATGGGTGCATCACTCACTATTGACAACAAAATAACAAACAAATATTCAATCGATGTAGTGTAAAAGCGCTTTGACTGGTCGAAAAGACTAGAAAGGCGCTATACAAGTACGGAGCATTTACATTTACATTTAATCAACTTCAGTCTGACTATAATAATAAAAAAAAACATTAGGAGACAGAAGTGTCCGCATTCTTTTGGCTGTTCACAGTTAGTACAGAATTGGGCAGGGGGAGAGGATGAGTCACAGACAGAGAGAGAGCAAGATACAGTAAACAAGGAAAAGCCTCAACTGGAGAAAGATGGATTGGGTGTGTGCTATACTAAGTGGCAAATGGCTGCATTTGATTAAATAACATATCCTTTTAATCTGAGCGATTCTGGGAAAGGCAACATTGCACTTAGCCGTTACCCAAGTGTACATTAGTGTTTTGTTTGTTTGTTTTCTCACTTCCATCATGCCACATTCCGCACACCACTCTACTTACCCTCTGCCTGTTACTCTTTAAAATCTTGAAAAAATCTGCCTTGAATTTGCAAAGCTGACTAATCAACACATTATTTTTTCTTCTTTGCATGTGTGTTATATAACCTGTATATTTAGGCACAACTGGACCTTCACACTACTACTGGTGCCAGTGTTATATTCACATTAAACAACTATGACTATGACTACTACAGCTATCAATAGTAGCAAAATAATGATAATTATTCGTTTATGCAGCATCTATTTGAAAACTGTTACCAAACACCATCTAACCAATATAAATAGATACTAAACATAAGTATAGTATGTATGGGAGGGAAATCAGCAGTTGAAACCTTATACAACATATATAAGTACTAAATATCTCAAATGCAGGATAGCTATATAATGTCATTCTCGGATCTCTTTCACCTTGTTTCCTGTTTGTTTTCAATTGGTCTGTTATGTCCGTCCTTTTTCCTGTCCTTGATCATTTACTACATCCTTGTGTATCATAATTGCTAAATGTACTCACAAACACACACACACACACACACCCACACACACACAGATAGACAGGCAGACCTGCACCCCGGTACAGGGGAGTAAACACCGACATTTCTCACGGCTCCCACTTAGCTTTGTCACTTTCCTACGGGGGAGAGTGGCACGACATTGAATTAGTTTTATTTTATCCCTAATTGTTTTCTGCCCGAGGATTATTGCAAAGCGATTTGTGCGGAGTAGGGGTAAACACAGTGGATGTGTGAACATGACCTTGTTTCATTTGTCAGCCTTGATTTATTTGCTGTAAGTGTAATTGACTTATGTCTCAACAAAGGGGGAAGAAATGAATGAACTCCTTTTTACTTCTATATTGAGGCTATATTAATGCATAAATTGTGAAGATTTTCGTGGCATATATCGTGTCCAAAAATGCATATCTGTCAACAAAACGAGCAGTGTAGGACTGAAGTGTTTAAAATAATTATTTACTCTCTATGCATGGACTTTTTGCACTTGCATTATCGGCTGAATATTCTCTATGCAATCTTAATCAGGTGGGAGTATGCAGCCCTCTGTGTTGCCTCGCAGGTATGTATGGTGTCGAGCAGATGCAGATAGCATCAGGGCAATGTAATACACTGTTAATGGAGTGCAGATAGCCTGAAGATAAACCAGCCACATCATTCACTCACTTGCTGACCGGCAGACACGGCAGTGGAAGTAAAGTTGTGTGTGCATGTGTGTGCGTAAGCCATAACTCCATACTTAACTTCAACCCTTAGGTTGAATTGGATTTAAGAAAGAGATATAATTTAAGACTATGGAGCACTAATCTATGGTAAAGCCGTTTGTACAGTGTTCCATGACT
>NC_060158.1:21505423-21516235 GCF_021292245.1 Micropterus dolomieu | reverse complement strand
GCCACTCTTGAACAAGACACAGCGTCAGAAGCGTCTCGCCTGGGCTAAAGACAAAAAGGACTGGACTGCTGCTGAGTGGTCCAAAATTATGTTCTCTGCTGAAAGTAAATTTTGCATTTCCTTTGGAAATCAAGGTCCCAGAGTCTGGAGGAAGAGAGGAGAGGCACAGAATCCACATTGCTTGAAGTCCAGTATAAAGTTTCCACAGTCAGTGATGGTTTGGGGTCCCATGTCATCTGCTGCTGTTGGTCCACTGTGTTTTCTGAGGTCCAAGGTCAACGCAGCCATCTACCAGGAAGTTTTAGAGCACTTCATGCTTCCTGCTGCTGACCAACTTTATGGAGATGCAGATTTCATTTTCCAACAGGACTTGGCACCTGCACACAGTGCCAAAGCTACCAGTACCTGGTTTAAGGACCATGGTATCCCTGTTCTTAATTGGCCAGCAAACTCGCCTGACCTTAACCCTATAGAAAATCTATGGGGTATTGTGAAGAGGAAGATGCGATACACCAGACCCAACAATGCAGAAGAGCTAACTGTTTAGTGTGACACAATCTCATTATAATATTCAGTCCAGCTCACTAACCGTTTCATTATCATCCAATACATGTAGCTGTGCTGACATTGCTGAGCCTCTGGAGACAGATTCACAGATAGTAAAGATAGTTACTGAAAAGCAGCAGGCGAGCTAACGCTGTAGCACGTCGACGAAATGCAGTAAATGTACCGTTATCATGTAACGAGTATGGATTAGTTCTGCATGCAGCTGACAAAACTATTACTGTAACTTTGCAGTGGGAGTTTACCTGAGTTTCCAGCTCTGTCTCTTGTCCCTGTCAGATAGCCACTGTCACTCTGCCTTTTTTCGGGAATATTGTGCCGATATGTGGCTCGCTGCGCTGAATGAAAGGTACGGTGCCGGTGTTGATCTGCCTCTGAGACGGGAACGTCGAAGTAACAGAGCCTGAACATGTCTGAGTGAAAAGCCACAGCCTGCATGCTGGTGATCCTGCGTATATTTCTGTATGAAAGTGGTTGTGTTTCGGATTATGCTCGCTCATGAGTTCAAGCGAGCACGCGTATGAGGACACACCTGGTTGCAATCTTAGCACCGCTGGTGGCCGCTGAAAACTACATAATGCCCCTTTAATGAGACCATGGCGGCCCAACAAAGTCTAATTTGCTCTGCCATAGTTTCAAAATGAACCGAAAATATTTTTAAACATCTCATAATAACATTTTCAGACCTCTAACATTGTGTTTTGTGGGAGCTGCTGTAAGCTCGCACGTTCACACACTTTGGCATCCGATTCGAGACAACCGCTTTTCTCTTGAGGTAACTACAGTAACTTAACGTTCTATTTCTGTCGCTTTTTTGTGACAAGCTAGGCTAAGCTATCCAGGCCTAAATTTGGAGTGCACACGTATTAAAGCCTTTATGGTAAATCCACTAAAACCGACCAGTGCAAGCTAACAGGCAGAGTTAGCGACTTTATCCTGTAATTTTTTCACAAAGACAAATATTGCAGTATGAGAGTCTGACCTGAAGAGAGGCTGTGAAGAGAGTCTGACCTGAAGAGAGGCTGTGAAGGTGTCAATACAGTATGGAAATAAGATTAATTGGATTATATTCACAGAAAATATACAATAAACATATTACACGTGTACATTAAAAGTTAAAAAAAATAACAACAACAATAAAATGTTAGGGAAATTACTTATTCTATTTTCCATTCTTTGATTTAGGGTTGCTGGAAAAACATTAAATAAATTTGTTGACTTTTGTTGCTGTTTCACCAGCTATACAATGGGTTTATGATTAAATAGTTAGAGCACAACATTGTTTACAAGAGTGCAAAATTTTTCATTGATAGCCTCTTAATTTTGCACCAAATTAATGCATTTAACTTAAAAATGTAAGTAAAATGTAAATGTCTTACGGGGGCATGCCCCCCGGACACCCCGAGAGGGTCCGAGTCCACCCACCATAGTCTCTTAAAATCATGTGGGAAACACTGCAATCAGTTTAGTAAAAATAAAAATCAAGGTGCAAATATTGAATGGCAGAACATGAATGAGTAATGGCCAACAAATCCCCAAAGTTCATACCACCAGTCTGGCACTTTTTTAATATGGATTTCAAATGTCAACCATGTAAGAGTTCAATAAAGCCCTGAACAGAAACCTTCTGTAAGAGATTAGGGCCATGTAGATGCCTCCAGACTTGGCCACGGCCCAGTTTCTGTGTGTTCACAGTATTAAGATTTAGTTTTTATTTATTGGTGTCTACTCTCCCACAAGTAGTGACTCAGCGCTGTTATTTTCATGAAACCATATGGGTGAAATCCGCACCTGGACTTCCTGCAAACAAATCTGTGCATTTGCGTATCCTCAGTGTCTAACCAGGTCCAGAACATTTTGATCCTGTATTTTGCTGCTTTATACAAGGCAAAACCCAGGTCTTGTTTTTCATCAACTCCCAATAGAATTTCTTTTAGAGAATTCTGTACAACTTTGTTAGCCTTCTATTAAGCCTTCTAGAAAGCCAGTATGTGGTTTGCAGTTTCTTCCATAAACATTTTGTCACCAGTATTCTTTATTTTTCTGAGCCTTTGCTGTATGTTGTTACAGTTATCTATAAAATACAAGCTTCAGTAAAATTTGAACATGAAATGTTACTGAAGTTGCTGTAATTGATTGCAAAGTACGTCACAGGATTTTCAGTTTCGCCAAAGCTAATTCAGTCATCATTGGACACAATACCCTGTTGACTCTGGTGGGACTGTTAATTACACACCTGCCCTCACAACAGCAGAATGCCTTTTTAATTGTGTCATAGAGACTGCAGGTCCAGTGTAGTTGCTACACAAATCAAAACCTGCTCCTAGCAACGATTTGTTCCTTTTTTTGGATGCATTTGTTTTTTTGCTCCAGAGAGAATGCCTTGGTGACAGGCAAGCGGAAGAAGCCAGGAACAAGTGCTTCCTATTAGAATGAGGTTCAAGATCCTGAACTTAGTTAATGTTAAATGGAAGCCCAGCTATTATGGGCTGTAATTTTACTGAATGTATTTACTAATTTTCTTGTAAAATGTGGGCTGTCTGGCACATCCGTGTAAGCAGAGCTTCCACTCTGGCAGATTGTAGCTGTTATTAGTGTCTGGCATGGGAATCGGCCGCCAGCATGTCTGACCGTTAAATGCTTCTGACACTTAATTAATGGCTGATTGTTGTGTGGCAGTTCTCCGTCAGCCTAATGAAGACTGTTTCGGCTCACACACACACAAATAGACACACTTGCATAAACACACACATACTCGTATGTCTGGCATGCACACTGACTTTCACAAACCGTAAATCAATATACCATTCCACCAGAAACATTCAGACGCTAAAGAAATGTTGCTGAATTTTGTGCAACTTGGGAATGGTGCAGTGGTATTTTAGGTATGTTTTTCATCTTTATTACTAAATCAGTGAATTTCTTTATATTTAACAATTTATGATAATTATGATAAAAATATTCTGTTTATCTGTATCTCGTATTCTCTATAGACAGTTAAATGTTTTTGATTTCTGAACAATCTAAATTATTTGTGCACTCATCAGAATAGTAAATCACACACCAGATCCTTAGACTTAGGTCAAGTGTAATCATGCATTATATTGTTCTTAATTTTAAATGACTGGTTAAGAGAGTGATGTTATTGTTGAAATCTGTCAGCCGTCACTTTCCCTGATTCACATTAAGTTAATATTTTATACTGAATCCCACATCTGAGCCTTTTTTGGGGGAAATTATTTTTCTTTATTCTCTTTTCTTTATTCCTTATCTCTCTTTTTATAGAAATGACATGATCTAAAAGAGCTCTTGACAGTTCCCATTGCCCTGCAAGTTATTGTCAGGCATATGTGCACTGCACAGCACTGGAAGACACTCATTTTTTTTGGGTCTCTACCCTCTTTCCTTCTTGCCCTCTATTTATTTTCTGGGTGACTGGGCGGCAAGACAGGGTCTGGTCTGCGGTCAGGACAAGTTGTTGTTTTGCTCTGCAGATAAGGGGTGGAAAACAACACTCCCACACCATGGTTGCACACACACATGGACACATCTGCACAGAAGACATCCAAGCGCACACGTTCACACAAGTGGACATAGCATGATGCATCTGCTGCGCAGTGGAGCATGAACACAGAGGTCATCTTTTCCTGTAAACCTGTGGCTTTGGGTGAGTTTGTTTGCAGTGCCTCAGGGCAGCTGAAGAAGTGTGTGCATATGTCAATCAATACCACCAGTTCTCTATAACTGCTTGCTTGGGCACTACTCGTGTATATATTGTATTCACTGACAATATCATCATTGTTTCGAAAAAGAGAATTCAACTTGTTTTTGCAGATAGTTTTATTCAAATTGGTGAGAGTTACTCAGTGGCTTGAAAATGCAGGGGGGGTTGCATGGCAGGGGCTGTGCACATAAATCAAATAAAGTTGTTGTTTTTTATACTGTCCTCCAAAAGCTTCTCTTGTAACAGATGGTGATGTAAATATGCCTTTTTTAGATTACTTTTCTTTCCGCCTTTTGGTAGTATGCATCTAGTAATACAAAACTGAATATAAGTACATATTATGTAATGTACACTATATTCAGTGCATGTAATGTACGTATAATTATATGGATTCATCATCTGGGAATACACTTTGAACATTTTGTCACTTGTCACTTTCTACCTTTTTTGTCCTCTTGTCTTATATTCTATTTATTAGCTTTATAAATATAAAACAAAAACGCTCTTGCTCAATGTCAACACTTTAATTAAGTTCAAATCAATAATTCTAATCAGTCCATGAAAATAAGTGAGCTCATATTTAAAAGAGATAATAAACATCCCCACCAGTGTTTCTCACACAGTTCCAGTGCAACCAACATGCCGTCCCTCTGGAAATGTGACCCTGTGGTATGGGGATGTTTGACCGAGTGCCTGGAGCAAGCAGCGCATGTGTTTGCTTGTGTGTATGTATTTGTGTGTTGTGCCTGTGTGAGAGTGCATATGTGTGTGACTTTGGCTGAACACATGTTGGTGGATTGCTGCAGAGGAAGCCTGTCCCACTGTGGGGATGCAACTGAGAGGTGAGCAGGGTGACAATGGCCCAAAGTGACAGACAGACTGACTGGGTGGGATGTGTTGGCAGTGTTTGTGTATGCAACCATTTCCATGTTGCATAGATTTCCGTACTGCACATATATGCATGGTTTTCTGTTGTGCAGTCAGGAAGAGCAGTGAGAACATTGAGGTGTTTCTTGCATGTCTGTCTTTATTTTGGCTTCTCTGAAAGGCCCTCTGCTCCCTGCTCTTTCCACACTGACAGACTGCACGCTGACAGGGTCTACCCTCACTGCATCCTAACAAAGACAGAAGGGGAGATTGTGTGGAAGACAAGGGGGAGACACAGGAATAGAGACATCAACTGGTAGGGAGGTGCGACAGAAAGAACTCAGATGGAGATCAAAAGGTATGGAAATTGAGAAGAGGAAATATAAGAATAGAAAATTTGAAGGAAAAAGGGATACGGTGAATGTGTAAGATCGAAAGACAAGGATGACTCAGAGCTGTGAGGTAATGGATGAAGCTATGAGGGAATCTTCCTGCTCCACCCTCTTGGAGATTCATCATTGTGAAAAGCAGGTCAGACGAACACAAGGAATGCCACATGGCAAATTTGCTGCACCGTTACTCATGCACAGCGCTCACCCTTCTCCACAGCCATGCATTTTTTAGTCACTGAGATCATCTCCCCAAAAAGCACCCGTAACCTGAACTTCTCTCACTTCTCCCCTGACGTAGCACTTCGTTATTGGGTTTTTACTGCATAAAATGTCACCCAAACACTTGTTTTGTTTGACTTCTCCAAAAGGTTGCTAGTGTTGTTATTCCTCCACTGTTTATGTGTGGTACCAGTCTGGCACACTAATTCTGCCGCATTTTGAAACTGTGTAATTAAGCGCCTCGGTTGGCCTCTTGTAAATGTCATCTGCTCAGCCCTCTGGATGGTAGACTTTGATGTAATTAATTCCAGCCTGAGACAACCCCCATCAGCCAGTTTGCTGTAAGTAAGGGTGATAGTTCACCTTTTGAAACTGTGCCCCCTTTTCAGTGAAGGGTATTAGGATAAATCCAATTCTACATACGGTGTGCACAGTAACTTTAATGACTATAAGTGAGTTAGTCAACATGTTTTGTCAACTTATTAGCTTTGTCTTTGTTGGTTTGATCTTTAAATTTAGGTGTACCTATTTGACTAGTTGGACCATTTCTTTAATAAAGGAAGGAAGGAGTCTGTCTGTTTGTATTTCGAGTATGTCAGTAACCATTCATCCAATCGACTTCAAACATGGCAGGTGTGTTGGTGCAGACCCAAGGGAGCGCAGTGTCGTGTTTGGGGCAATTTGAACATGCGACATGTTCAGAATTAATAGAGAACAGTGCAGAGCAGAGTTCTGCGGCAGCGATGATGGGTAACGTTCGCGGGGGAACAGCGAAGCTGCTTGTGCTAGCGGGGATTGTGCTGTTCAGCTCTGCAACAGCGAGAGTAGGGTACGCTCACAGGAACGGGGCTTATAGGCTCCTATGCGGTAGTGAATTATTGAAACAAAGTTATCATCATCCTGTTGGTTTTATACATGTTAGAAACAAATGTGTTGAAAGGGAGTTATAAGACTTTTATGAAGTTCTAAGGAAGCGCTGAATATCTAGCAGTATCTCCACCAATGTTATGTTGTTTCAGTGTTATATATGCTGTGTAGGTGAAACCAATGTGAGATGCAAATTTGGAACAAAAAGCGCAGGGAGGCGTCACACCGGCCCCTGTGAACAGGTACTGCACTGGTAACAATAAATGTATAATCTTTTGGTTGTTTTTCTTTTGCTTATTTATGTATGAAGCCCAATAATGTCACATTCTCAGTGGAAATAGGCTACTTTGGCTTGTCTTTGATGATTGGCTAGAGGTACTCCAAATCAGATCGAAGAGGAAAAAGTCACTGAGAATGTGTAGTGGAAAGACAGAAATCCTCATTGTGTGTGTATTTTGTGTTAGAGTTTGTGTGTTCCTGCCATAGTTATGTAGCCTAGCACATGGCCTCTTTTCTTGACTTTCCAGTCACACACCGGAAATCAGCAATCCACAGGCTGCTCATATTTAGCCAGCAGCCTTTGATTTTGCTTGCTGAAATGACAACTGTCATTTGTGGATTTTATCAACTGATGCTTATTAACACGGGTATGTGAGTTGGCCAAACTACAAATTAGAATCTTTGTTGCTGTCTGCTAAACATACTATGACGTCTGGACCATTTATGTCTGAAACTTACTTCCAATCTCCCTCTTTCTGTCTTACTCTCCCTAACAGTAAGTTTTATCCTTCTCTCCCAGCCTCTATCTCTCATCAAGGATTAGCCTTCTTTGCTTGTTAGTGTGCTAGCTCTTTTTCTCCCTCACTCCCACGGTTGTCTCTCTGTACAATCCCTGTTTTGTGTGGATTAGTGCCCGCATTGTCCTCGGATTAGGGTGTCATTGTTTCTGAGCTGGGATGAGGTAGGAACGTGCTTCTGAGTATACGAGTGTGTATGTGTGTGTGTGTGTGTGTGTGTGTGTACAGTATGTTCGAATGTACATTTCAGACCGAGGTTTACATGTGAATATATATATATATTTTTTTCTTTTTTACAGCTAGCACAAAGTAGAAAGCTTGGTAATGCCTGATGGAAAGCTCTGACTTATGTGCTCTTTTCTTGTTTATCTAATTGGCATTTGTCTTCTTCACTGCCAAGTGTCGATGCGAGTATGCGCTAGGTGTAAGCAATACACTTGAAAAAAAGCTGGGAACTCGGAGCAAATTAGTGTCCACTTATGCTTGGGTAATTGAAGGCCAGACGGGCAGGGAAGGGAGCCCTTAAGGGTGTGAGGAAGGGGAGACTGTCATGTTTTCATGTCATGTTCAGTAACTCATCACAGACACAGAGTGAAAGGGAGCGAGAGTATAAAACTATTAAAGGAGGTATCTGTATTGATCGCATAGTGGGGGTTCTGCGTTTACTCTGTGTGACAGAGACACTCAGTAGGTGGGAGGCAGAGGAGGGTTGCAGATACGCTGTGACTATCGACACACACAAGAAATTCCAGGCAATACCATATCAGACTTCTCATCTATTGTTTGTGACAGTATGGTATTTACTGGCTTATTTACTATCTTCTCTCGCAGGTAAATTGGTGTGACAGTTTATTGATCCAGAAAATGTTCAGCTATTGGAGTTAAAAAGTTATTCAGAAAGACATTATATAATCGTCGTATCTTTTGTGTCGGATATTTGGTAGAATCTTTTGGTTCCCCTCAATTGCTTCTTCCCAATTAGTTTGATTGGAATTAAACTTTTAACAGTGTAAAGTGTATTTACTGAAGACTCCAGCATAGGCAACTGCAATAAACCCATATTTATCATTAAGCAGCTGTGTAATCTAATTCATCATTAAGATTGCCTTGCATGCGTGTTTCCATCCATGATGAAATACCAGCGATGGTTATGAACAGTAACCAGTGCATTCTTTCTCATTGCTTTAATTGTTATCAACCAAGCGGCTCCTTCTTGGCTGCTGTGTTTAATCATTTCTCCGTTTACTAGGCTGCTCCAGTGCGCAGCAATTCATCATGCCAGACTTATCGATCAGCCAGTGCCAATTCCCTCCACTCACTCCTTTCAGACCTTATCGACTGTTGTGTATTCACTTGTTAGCCACCTAAATGTTAAAGGTCATATTTAAGGTCTAGTAAATTTGTTTTGGGAAGTTGTGACTTTAGTCAAAGCTATTAGGAGTCTTAGATTTAAAAATGTCATCAAAAAAATCTATAGCCTACTATCAACGTGCAAATTTAATTGATTTACTGTGGCTGTTAACATACACATACAGACAGGGAGCAAAACAAAGCAATAACCTGAATAAAGGAGTGGAGAAACATCAAATGCAGATGCCTCCATGCACCAGGGCGCACTGAATTGGTGAGTTTGAAAGTGACGTGAATAAAATGCTACAGCTGGTCACCAGATCTCAACCCAATATCACACCTATCGAAGATTTTGTACTAATATGTAAGAAAATCTTCTCCATCACCATCTTCATAAGACCCAATTATAGAAGATCTTGATATAAGAGATATCAGTTGACTTCGATTATGGAAATACATAGATTTGCAGCTAAAAAAAACCTCACCTTCGACCATCTAAAATTTGGGAGTATTCTAGACAGGCCCTAACAAAGTGGTGTTTTGTTAGCTCTGTAAACTGCTGTAGCAAAATCATCCCAGAGCTTTTTGTCGAGACGGCAGAAGCAGTATTAAGCATATTGGTGATATATTAGAATTATTAACAAAAGGAACATGTTTCTGTTAGAAGTATCCATCCATCCATCCATCCATCCATCGTCAACCGCTTATCCTGCGTACAGGGTTGCGGGGGGGCTGGAGCCAATCCCAGCTGGCATCGGGCGAAAGGCGGGGTACACCCTGGACAGGTCGCCAGTCCATCGCAGGGCCACACATAGACAAACAACCAGTCACGCTCACACCTAAGGACAATTTTAGAGACACCAATTAACCTAGTCTGCATGTCTTTGGATGGTGGGAGGAAGCCGGAGCACCCGGAGAGAACCCACGCGGACACCCACTCCAGCCACCGCGACCCTGTATGCAGGATAAGCGGTTGACGATGGATGGGTATTTAGTGATGTCTGTGATCATATATATCCTTTTCTTCTGTTTATTTTGCTTTCTATCTGCTGTACTCAGGCCTCTCTTGCAAAATAGATCTTGCCCTCAATGATATTACTTGATTACATAAAGATTAAAAATAAACAAGGGAATCTTGTGGAGGAATGGTGTTCATACATCAATAAAGACTTACACAGACTTGGCAAGGTGTGCTGAAGTTTTTATGGAGGCTCTGGGTGCCTTGACATCATACTATGACACTTGATGTTGGTTTTTCTTTTCATTTATCACCCATCTGTATGTTTGAAGCCGTGATTACTAACTATAGGAATGCTGTTTGTTCTGTATTGGACTGTGAATAATGCACAAAAGCACTGCATAATATCATTCCCTCAACACAATCACATGGGTAAGCTGTGTTTGTTCTACTTCTTCTTCTTCACTTATAGAGAATCAGTGTTTGCCATACTCAGTTGCATTTCCACTGTTTTGACACAGACAGCCGAGAAACAGCCAGAGCCATTTAAGGTTGATTTAGTGGAGGGAGGAGAGTCAACCGGGAGGTGTCATGGAGAAATAAACCTTCCTCCACAGACTGCTTGGAAGTTGACAAATGTCCTTACGAGTCACACTGAAACTGGGCTTTTAACTGATTTGTGTTTATCCTTGTGTTGATTTTTGTCCCTCTCTGAGCATGTCCCACTGTCTGCCTCTGTGTGTGCCTGACAAGCTCTTGCTCAAGCTCGCGGTGCAAACACACCATCACTGAAGCGTAAAGTGAAGGCACACCTGTTTGTTTTGTGTTTGTCTCTTACCCATCATTTGGCATTGCTACGTGCTCTATTTGAGGCCTTAATTCACAGTTGTTCTTCAGTGTAATGAGGCAAAGACTGGGAACAAGCTGAGGTGTAGAGTCAAAGGGAGGACTTTTGGGTGAGCCATCTTAGCTAGAGTGGGTGGGAAGCAAAATTGTCATCCATTGTGTGAGTTAAGAGTGGAATTCTGCTTATATTTCCTTTATACTCTGTATGCATGGGAGTGTAGCTCCTGA
>NC_060158.1:21463890-21505323 GCF_021292245.1 Micropterus dolomieu | reverse complement strand
CTCCAGCCACCGCGACCCTGTATGCAGGATAAGCGGTTGACGATGGATGGGTATTTAGTGATGTCTGTGATCATATATATCCTTTTCTTCTGTTTATTTTGCTTTCTATCTGCTGTACTCAGGCCTCTCTTGCAAAATAGATCTTGCCCTCAATGATATTACTTGATTACATAAAGATTAAAAATAAACAAGGGAATCTTGTGGAGGAATGGTGTTCATACATCAATAAAGACTTACACAGACTTGGCAAGGTGTGCTGAAGTTTTTATGGAGGCTCTGGGTGCCTTGACATCATACTATGACACTTGATGTTGGTTTTTCTTTTCATTTATCACCCATCTGTATGTTTGAAGCCGTGATTACTAACTATAGGAATGCTGTTTGTTCTGTATTGGACTGTGAATAATGCACAAAAGCACTGCATAATATCATTCCCTCAACACAATCACATGGGTAAGCTGTGTTTGTTCTACTTCTTCTTCTTCACTTATAGAGAATCAGTGTTTGCCATACTCAGTTGCATTTCCACTGTTTTGACACAGACAGCCGAGAAACAGCCAGAGCCATTTAAGGTTGATTTAGTGGAGGGAGGAGAGTCAACCGGGAGGTGTCATGGAGAAATAAACCTTCCTCCACAGACTGCTTGGAAGTTGACAAATGTCCTTACGAGTCACACTGAAACTGGGCTTTTAACTGATTTGTGTTTATCCTTGTGTTGATTTTTGTCCCTCTCTGAGCATGTCCCACTGTCTGCCTCTGTGTGTGCCTGACAAGCTCTTGCTCAAGCTCGCGGTGCAAACACACCATCACTGAAGCGTAAAGTGAAGGCACACCTGTTTGTTTTGTGTTTGTCTCTTACCCATCATTTGGCATTGCTACGTGCTCTATTTGAGGCCTTAATTCACAGTTGTTCTTCAGTGTAATGAGGCAAAGACTGGGAACAAGCTGAGGTGTAGAGTCAAAGGGAGGACTTTTGGGTGAGCCATCTTAGCTAGAGTGGGTGGGAAGCAAAATTGTCATCCATTGTGTGAGTTAAGAGTGGAATTCTGCTTATATTTCCTTTATACTCTGTATGCATGGGAGTGTAGCTCCTGAACAATGTGTTTTGAGTGACAATGAGGTGATCACAAGGTTTATTTATGGGCTTTACTTGGATCACTTCCAAATGCTACTTGATTTTAGCTGCAGCACTGACCATTGACCATTTTTTTTTTACACATTCCCAGAATGGTATGGATTTTCAGCCTAGTGTGTTTTTATCAGATATTTGGTGGGTCTGAATAATGTATTTGATCATAATCTTTCCTTCTAGACCAATTGTATTGGGGTCTGTAACAAAATAACTGTCTTTCTTGTGATCTTTAAGTTGAAAGGAAACACAAATGATGAGGCAAACATTGATTATACAACGGTACATCCCCAGGGAACTCTACCCCTACAGTAGGTCTGGAATCAAAAGAGGAGACTAGCTTGGGGAATGCCGGGTGGGATTTGAAAGAAACAGGGAAGCAGTATTACCAGGAATATTCTTCTATCACATCAAGTCACTCTGATTCTTTTGGAGCTGAAGGGGATAAAGGAAGAAATGGAACACTATAGAGTATGTAGATAAGACGTTTGCATAATATGCATCCTATAGAAAATGCCTGAGAAGTGAAGTAAAATATAAATTAAGATGACATATCCAAATGTCAGGGGGGGAATGAAGAAGTTAAATAGTAGTAGCAGAGGGCATGTCGCATATTGCGATAATAGTGTGTTAGAAGGAAAGAATCTGTAATTCATGACTCATTCTATATAACTACAGTTCCATTGTTGGCCAAATGCAACTTAATATAGTATTACTAAATATCTAAATGTGGTTCGCTTGCAGATGATTACAGGGTTAATGAGAGAGACTGATTTAGACATGCAACAAATCTAAATGGGACCAGTCAAAACACTTATAATGACGATTTGAGTCCCTTCAAATTGGGAATCCTGTCAGAAACTATGTTAATATCAACAAATTGTTTCTTAGGGGTCTTTCATAGCTTTTGAGTCTATGATAATTTAGTTTATGTCTCTTGTTATTTTCTCATATGGCAGCAAGGGCAACTGAAGCTCGCAATCTATTAAAAATAAACTGTAATGCATTGCCAGCTGTCATGCAGGCAGATCAGGCATTTCGTCTAAATTGCAAGCATAAGAAATAAGAACAACAGGATGATTTTAACTGGTGAAGCGGAGCATACAGACTAAAGGCCATGCTGTGAGTAAGAGTTGAGCCAAAAACAGAATGGCATGGAGTAAAAACGCTTCAGTCGTGCACAAGATACTCCATAGGACTGAAATACTTCCATTGAACCTTGGTCCATGAAGTCCTTTATTAGAATACGAGCCATTGTAGTCTTTTACATGATCTGAATGATTAATACATTTTATATTGATCATATATCAACAGCATCAAGATGTAGTGAAGATGTGCCAGTCTTTACCAGATCTTTGTAACAGAGAACTCAGCCACTCAGAGCCAATTATAGCAAGCAGACAATACTGTAGACTTCAGTTGAAGTCAGTAACTGAAATCACATTGGGTCCTCCTTTTTGTAGTCAATGTATTATTAGTTTTTTCTTATTAAAAGGAAAAAAATGTATTTGGGGAAACCAGAAATGCTCCTTTTAGTCTCAGGTGGCTGTAGGGGCGTGTCATTTGACAGAGACAGAGAGACAAACATGTGCTGGAGCCTACGTGTCACTTCCGGACAGTGTGTTAGTGGTACTGAAGATTAAGAACTACACCAGCATTTAACCAGACCCAAGAGACAGGTATGTTTATGTACATAACATAAGAACATATAGCCATATATACAGTATATACCCGTGTGTGTGTGTGTATGTGTGAAAAAACACACTTATACTGTTTTACTTACTTTATTTAATGAACTGTATGAAATTAATTGTTCTTTTGTAATTTATTTGTAGCTTTGGCAATATTGTTGTTTTACATTCATGCCAATAAAATAAATGGCATGAATGGGGAGAGGGAGAGAGAAAGAGAAAGAGAGAAGGTTAAATAAAGGTACTGATTAATCTTTGTAACGCTCCCTTGCTTCATCAAGCCATCGCTTGTGTGTTGTCTGCACAAGTCAGATAACTAAATTGATGGAAAACTAAAGTGAATTGAAGGAGACATGGTTAATGGAATGTCAGTCTGAATTGGCATTTGACCTGTTGACCTGACAAGGTGAGGGATGCGTCTATATGATTGTCAGAGGATTCTTTCTCTTTATATGAATGTGATGAAGGCTTTCGCTCCATGTCCTTGTCGTGTGATGTATGAAATGCCGACACAGGTTGGAACATGACTTGGATAGTTATGAGTATGATCAAGATTATTGCATATTTTGGGGGATTTCCAGGTTGACTGCATCTAAGAAAAGAGGTGCATTTGTTTTCTCATATTCCCCACAAACCTGCACGTTTACGCATGAACACTTCTCCCTCTACAAAGTCCTCTCTGGTGGGCCTTTACAGTTTCCAAGGCAACCTGCAGAGCGGGGGAAAGAGGATTTGCTGAGGGGAGGGCAAATCAAGACAGGAATGTATGTTGCAGGAAAACAAGATAGCAGGGTAGGAGACTAGCTTTTGCCCCAACAGCAGGACCTAAGGATGACGATGTAGCTCCCACTGTACATCACGCTTTGGTGTAGAACAGGATGGTTGACAGCTTCTGGGCGGATTGCCATGAAATCTGGTATCGGCATCATTTTCCCCACAGGATGGATGCTAATGTTTTAGATAGGGCTGGACCGAATACTTTGAAACTTCAAAGCTTTGTTCATAACGTTGAAATTCAAATTCTATATCAACCTTGGAATTCTGCACAGCTTTCCCCCCCATGTCTATTCATTCTGCTGTCTCTCTCTTCTGCTCTCTGTTGGCTGTGTGTGTCTGTTTGACCCGAGGATGGGGATGAGCTACTCACACACACACACACACACACACACACACACACACACACAATGCACAACAGACAGGATGAAGCGGCAATGTGGCTACTTCCTGCAGGATTGTGTGGAATGTGTTTATTTGTGCTTTAGAATGTAACCACTGTGAAACAATGAAAAATAACTTTTTATTTATCTTGTCTTTCACTGCTTTGTTCTCGCTAATCCTCTGTCTGTCTGTCTGTCTGTCTGTCTGTCTGTCTGTCTGTGTCTCTCTCTCTCTCTCTCTCTCTCTCTCTCGACTTGTATGTTCACAAACAGCATCCAACAAATCCTTCTCATTCTGCCTCCTTAATGAAAAAAGACTAACTCCTTTAATCCGATAAATCACTTTACTCAATTTTTTTAGGGTGATGATGAAAGACATTTGAAGCTTCATTCAAAAACCTCGAGAAGCTTTGAATTGAAAGAAATGTACATTTGTTACAGCCCTAGTTTTTGGCGAAACTGACCTTTTGTTTAGCATCACTCTCAGGCGAAAGTGTTCACTTCCAGAAAAAAAAAACAGGCTCATTCTTGAAAATGAACTAGGGATGCACTGAACTGAATTTAGTCTAACACTAATTTTCAAGTTGATACCAAGCACTGCTTAATACCAATGCTCTTTTCCTCCCCAAAATCAAATATGTAAACCTCACTGCATGGAACTGATTGAGATAAATTGTTGTAATGTAAGGAATTTTACACTACAACATTAATGTAGCACATTTTAATTACCTTGTTCTATAATATTTAGTAACTTGTGACATTGCTTCACTGTTTACATTAAAGGATTGTTTCCTGTAACAACTCACCTCTCACAAGCCACTGCAGCTGGTTCGCAGCAGAAACCATCTACTGCACAGAATCCAGAAGTTTTTGTACCTATTAGTCATTTTGACCCCAAGATATGTAAAAATAGGGCCCATGTTTAAAAATACCGGAATTACCATTAAAATTATTATCCTTAAAGTCTCTAAAATAATGTTTGGTAGACCTTTTTGTTTTTATTGATTTGTTATTTTATTGTAGATGTAGAGTAATGTCAGTGAGGAGATAAGCCTGAAGAGCCAGAGGGATTTAGAAGCTTCAAGCGGGACAGAGTCAAGGCTGTGCACATGTGTTGATCTCTCTTTCCTGTCTCTCATTTGTCTACTAGCTTTCCTTGATCCCCCCCCTCTTAGTTTAGTCTCATATATAGTGAATGGCTACTGAAGGGCACATTATTTCATTTTGCAGACATTGTCGGCAGCCATCAATTCTGTATGAGCTCCCTTTCACACCTCAGTGCCTCCCACACAGCAACTGGCCCATTTACTGCACCTGCTGTTGTGTGCGTGGGAAATGAGGATATGTAGAGTTCATTCCAGCATGTATTTGTGTGCATTTTTATGTGTGTATGTTTGATTTTGTGTGTACAGAGGTTCAAACCCTCATTGTCACTCCAGAATTTTGCTTGTTGTCAAGTTAGAGAAGCTTTATTCGACGCTAAGCTACAAATCAGGTAACCTTAACTGTTACCCGCACACACAGGTACACACACACCTTTACACACAAAGACACTCAAATGTGATTACCCCTCTGCAACTTTGATAAGGGTTCTCCCCTCCCTCTTCAAATCTAAGGTGGCTAGGCTAAGTGTACGTGTCCACGGCATTAAAATCTGATTTCAGATAATAAGCATTAAAGGAAATTAGCACTGCAAGTATCGGAGCTCTGTCAATTCCTGATGCACACATATGTACTTTTTCTCTTTCCTGCACACACTGTGGCATAAACACACAAAAACAAATATAAACATCAGAAGCAATGTTCCACTGCTACAGTCATAGACTTGAAACTAATTTTAATTTTTAAAATCCAGATAGGAAAAAGCAAGTTGTGTAAACATTAGTGTAGCCCATAACAAAGATCATCTACCTTATGATTGAGCTCTAAGTCAGTAGTCGCGTTTCACTGTTTTATTTAGCTTACTTTTAACCAGTAAAATGATTTGATTAATGCTATATATAAAATAATAATAATCATAAGAGTCATCTTTATTTGAAGAGTACTTTTCATAAACTACATACGAAGTACTTTAACAAGTGTAAAAACAATAAAACACATAAAAACAAATACTTGATAAAAATAAGAAAACACTTAAGAGACTAAAATACACTTTTAAAATAAATATATAATATATTTAGAAAAAAATAGAATAAAATAAAGTCAAATAAAATCGGGAAAGGCTCTCCTATAAAAGTATGTTTTAAGAAGGGACTTAAAAGAGTTCACTGACTCAGCCGACCTTATTTCCTCGGGCAGGCTGTTCCAGAGCCTCGGGGCCCTGACAGCAAACGCTCTGTCCCCTTTAGTTTTCAGTCGAGACTCTGGAACAGACAACAGACCTCTGCCCGAGGATCTCAAGGTACGTGCTGGTGCGTATGGGACTAAAAGGTCAGAAATATAACAAGGCGAGAGGCCATGAAGAGCTTTAAAAGTGATCAATAGAATTTTAAAGTCAATTCTAAAACATACTGGGAGCCAGTGTAATGAAGCTAAAATAGGAGTAATGTGGTCATATTTCTTTGTTCTGGTTAAAAGCCTGGCAGCTGAGTTCTGGACAGTCTGGAGTCGATCAGTAGATTTTTGGGTTTAGCAAGCAAAAAGGCTTTTGCAGTAATCCGGGTGTGATGAAATATTTCAAATATTTTGTTATTTTCCAGTACAGTGAGCAGTTGTTTGGACACTATTCTTTTTCTAGTTTATCTTTGCTATAAAAGGTAGTTTGGAAATTGGTCTAAAATTTTGAAGGAGGGAGAGATCTAAACCAGGTTTTTTAAAAATGGGTTCACACAAGCCGTTTTAAAATAGTCAGCGACACAACTAGTAGAGAGCTGTTAAAAACAGAAATCAAATGGGGCCCAACAGAATCCATTACTTTCAGTAAAAACTTTGTAGGTATTACATCAAGTGGGCTGGAGGACACTCTCATTTGTGATACTGTTTTTAAAAGCTCAGACAAGTCGATGGGATAAAACTGGTTAAAACTCTCTTGTTGCTGGTGAGGGACCTCTGAGTAAGAGGCAGAGGGGGTAATAGAGGCCCTGATTGATATCACCAGATAAAAATAATTCACAATCATCATTACTTCCAGCTGAGCCACGAGGAGGGGTTGGGTTTACCAGCTGATCCACAGTCTTAAACAGAAACCTGGGATTGTGTTTATGTGTAGTAATGAGTTCAGAAAAATGTGTTCTCGCATCCTTAACCATGTTATTGTAGTTGTAGTTAATTAATAAATCCTTCAGACTGAGGTAATGGACTTGGAGACTAGATTATTTCCATCTGCGCCCTGCTTTCTTGCATTTCCTGTTTAGGCTGCAAATGTTGTTATTTATCCAGGGCTGCTTACTAGCTGTAGACGTAGGCCTAACATTTAGATGAGCAATAATATTTAGTGATGACAAGCAAATATGACTGAAGTGATGAGCCAGACTGTTGGTGTTGGAAAGGCGTTGGCTTTGGCTCTGAAACAATGTGCAAAACTTTGAAACACTTTGTTCATTAAGGATGCGAGAACACACGGAGCTTGGTGAGGCACCATGAGTAACTGGTGATTCACAGTTAAAAACTATACATCCACTAATTCCACAGATGAAATGCTGACACCCAGGGTAAAAACCAAGTCCAGTGTCTGACCACGGACATGTTGTTTAAAGTTAAAGGAAGCAGCCATATTTAAAAAGTCAGTTGCATGAACATTGGTTGGGGTCATCAACATGAATATTAAAATAAATCACCACAAAGAATAATTCTATCATAATTTAAAACCAGAGAAGATAAAAATTCAGGAAGTTCTGATAAAAATCCTCCAGGCGGTTTTGGGGATTGATTGATTTAAGATTGATAGCTTCAAAGGAGGCAAATTCATCAGTGTACTTGATGACATTTAATTTTTTTCCTGTGCACACTCACTAGCCAACCACCACGACCACTGACCCTGGATTTGCTGAAACAATCATATTGAGACGGACACAGTTCAGATAGCTGGCTATAGTCATTAGTTTGCAACCAGGATTCAGTTAAAAACCTATAATCTAGACAAATTAAAGACTTCAAATAAGAAAATCATATAAGATTCAAGTCTTACTTGAAAGTGATCTCACATTCAAGAGTGCCATTAAGAGATTCCTATGATTTTTGCACCGCACCGCATGTTGTATGTGAGCAGCTAACATTTCTGAACCCTGTTTGTTTTGGTGAAGTACGTCTCTCTTAAAAAGAGACATTCTTTGCCAAAAAATATTTAAAACCAACCAGTCTTTCTCTTTGAGTTTCTTTGAAAGCTGTCGGATGTCTTCCTTAAGGTCAGCAGTCGTTTTGTTTGCTTTCTTAAGAGTATGCAGTCCTCATGGGGCAGAGTTGTCTCGGCTAGCATTGCCGCCGGAGCGTTGTGATCAGTAGCGTTGATGCAGTTTGTACAGTCGTCTAGCTTAAAATCCATGTTGGATGACTAAAATACTTAACCCACATAAAAACTTAAGTTAAACAAAAAGGATCTAAAAAAGTAACATAAGTGTGTAGATAAAAAACGGGATAAATGTCAGGTTTTAAGATAGAGCCTCGGACAGGTAGCTACAGATGCCGACACATCCGCATATAGATTAAGGATGATCAATTAAAGGTTCAGTGTGTAAGAGTTAGTGGCATCCAGCAGTGAGGTTGTGAACTGCAACCAACTGTCCAGTCTACCACTGCCCGCTACTCTTTTAAAGACAGTAGGACAGCTACGGTGGCTGACACAGCACAAAAGGTGTCGTCTTCTGAGACTTCAGAGCGTAGCCAGTCAAGAAATGATTTCTTTAGGTAGAAAGAAATTATATTTACTTAATTATTTAGTAAAATATATTATTGCAACTTGGCCACTGACAGATAACATGGAAAATATAAGCCAAGAGTGTGTAACATTGTCACTGCTTCTGCACCACAGTCTATTATAAACCACACGTTAGATAAAGTTTATACAAACAGTGACAAGGGAAACACATTCATTCTCTCTGTGATTATGGACCATCGCCAAAACTGCCTGCCAACAATAATATCTGGCCCGCAGCCAGATTATGGTGCTTTGATAGTGGCAAAAAAAAAAATAATAATAATAATTTGATAGCAGTGCTGAAATAGTTCTTAATCATGACAGCAACAGTTACTCACTCACATAATCATTTCCTCTTTAGTGGTTTTGCCTTGAAAATAAAAGCACAAAAAGCTTGTTTTCTGTAATGCCGTATTTTGTTGAATTAAGAGCTTTTACTTAAAAATTCTGAATGACAGTAAAAGAGTTGTAGTCTGCGTGACACACCTCTGAAAGAGCCGTCAGAAAACGTGATTCCCCTAAATGTCCTCTGCCGGGAGATACTGGGGAAATGAAAAGGCGTCCGTAGGTTGATGGATGTGAATCAAACACCAGAACACACTTACTACAGTACATGCCGTAATGTGAGCCTGAGAAGTAGTTGTTGTGTTCAAGAGAAAAAAAAAAATGGTATTAGGTGGGATCATACACGCAACCTTTGAGGTGAGAGTCCTGTGCTTTACTAACTGAGCTAACTGAACATCGTAGTAATAACTTCTAATATGTTGCCTTAGATTCTCTCCCACCATCAAATGGTAAAAAAATTGCTCTGATGCAACTTATTTGCGACCCCTGCACTTCTTCTTCTTCTTCAAACATACGTATTCAACATAGTGATGAGCGTCTACACTGTCTGAATTCTACCAGAAGTAGAACTAAAAGAGAGTAATGATAAAACACGCTCTGTAGCTGTATGTCCGTTTTCAGCTACTATAGAAACATGAATGCGCAACATGGTGATGTCCATGGAAGGGGGGACCCGCAGTTATGTAGATAGAAATGGCTCATTCTAAGGTAATAAAAACGGTTGTTTATGTAAGGTCTTTATACACCACTGAAAATATAGTTATAGTTATATTGCATTTCTGTCAATATCTGAAATATTACACACTGGACCTTTTTTTAAAGCATTCACATTGTGAATATTAATTTAGTCAGTACTAGGGCTGCAGCTAACGATGACTTTAGTATTCGAAGCTTCTATAGATTCTTATAGCTTCTATAGCGGCGCACTCCCCCCCCTCCCCGTGTGCACGTTCAGACCAACAACCAGACAGCTGCTTTACAAACACAAACATCACCTGAGTGCTATACAAGTTATACTAAAGGCTCGTGCAGACTAAACCACTTTCTGCGTCGGCGATGGCTGTGCCGCTCACACAACTTGCCGTCATGTGGCGGGAGTTTTGAAGTCGTTGTGGCGTTCTTACTACATGACTGATCGGTGACAGGGGGTCACACACTACACGAGCTGATAGCGGCTGTGTCCCCCGACGCTGGTCTCCAAACCACGTTTTGTCATGAAAACACACGCGAAATGTGAAACGGGAAATGAGCGATCCTGCACACAAAACAGTTGTTTGTTATTTCAAAGATAACAATTATAAAGACATAGAATATGGGTGAAAGGATGGATTAGCACACGCAGGTAGCAGGGATTGTCTGAGCTACAGAGAGAGCTGGAGGGGACAGCCAGTTAACTCATGACTGTGAGGTAGCACATGTACTAAAATTGGCCCGAAAAGGAGAACAACAAACGCACGTGTGTACATTTTCAGCTGGGGACTGCGGCTTACTTTAGCTAGCAACTCAACAATCAATCATGATTTCAGTTAAATGCTAAAGTTACTGTTACCTTGTCTATGGTCCGCTGTCAGAACACTGGGTGCCTTCTGATCAGATGGTGTCATGCTGTTTCGGTGGAAGGACTGTAACATTACAGAGTTGTTGTTTTCTTTAGCTTGAAATAATCCCATACTTTGGACACTTTCTTCTTTGTCCTTCACTATTTTCTCTTCTTCCTCCACTTTGCAAACAGCGGCATCATAATCACGTCGTGTTCACAGCGTAGGCGCGATGTGCGACAGTAATAAATGTCCGTGCGAAACAGTATGCTATATAGTTATATGGATTAAAAGAAGCATCGATGCAAAGAATTTGTCGATGCATTTTATTAATCGATTTAATCGATGAATCGTTTCAGCCCTAGTCAGTACAGATTAAAATTGAGGAAAGAATCAATTGAAATTCATTCATCACATGTGTATTGGTCAACACTGAATGACACATAGCTTTTGTTTGTTTACAAGAAAACTCCACAGGGAACCTTTCACTGACACACCAAGTTGTTTGTTTTTATGTACTCTACAATTCACAAAATACACCTACAGACACTCATGCACTCACGTGGGATGCTGTCTATTTCTTGGATGAAAGGAGAGTTAATTTTTGCATTCCTCAGCCTCTCTAACCAGAAGTGATGGGAGTTGCCAGCTTTTGTCCAGCCCATGTGTAGGGAACAGAAGGCATTGATTGAATTGCTGCTTGACAAAGCAGAAACTGCTTATTGAGCTAATGCATCTACGTGTTGGGATCGATCTCGCAATGTCACTTCCAAATGCATAGCAGGAAGGGAGAGAGGAAGGGAAGAGGCACAGGGAAGGGAATGAAAAGAGGGAGGAAATCAGAAAGGAAGATGAGAAAGAGGAATGTGAGATGTACTAAAATGAATACAAAGGTAAAGACAAACATTCAGTCTGTAGTTAACTAGGTTGGATTTCTTAAACAAGTTCATTCCAGCCCACACCAAAATTTGAGTCACTGTATGGTCATCTTGTCTTTCAGTGTCCTGCTTTGTTTTGCTGGAAACTAATTTAGAGCCAATCTCCTTCCTACTGATGACAGTGCTGTTTTTTCCATCACCAACATCCCTGCAACTGTATTCCTTACCATTTGTCTATCTGGATCTTTATCTCCATCTCCCTTTCTCTTTCTTACTTTTCAAAATGCTTAATCATTATCCCTTACAATTCCTTCCACCCCAAGCCCCATTGTTTTGTCTATTTAAACAAAGATAGAATACAGATTGATGCACATGGAACATGCATTTCATACTGCACTTCCACAGTACATTTCAGGAATTATTTATGTGTAATACCTTTCCTGGTGTGTTACACTGTCAATCATGCATCTTCTGCAGCTGTTTCGTACATGGCAGACAGAGCGAAGTTGCATCAACTGTACTGAGACAGGTCTGTCTTGCCAACTGTGATCTCCACATGTTTTTCTCTGTATCTC
Organism: Micropterus dolomieu; assembly: GCF_021292245.1. Taxonomy (NCBI): domain Eukaryota; kingdom Metazoa; phylum Chordata; class Actinopteri; order Centrarchiformes; family Centrarchidae; genus Micropterus; species Micropterus dolomieu. The sequence continues at coordinate 21,493,158 of NC_060158.1, read as the reverse complement.
ACACATGTTCTGTCTTTGTCTTTAATTTTTCTCTTTCTTGACCTTTCTCTAACCTCAGCATACTGCATTACTTCTTACTTACTACAGGGACTTTGGTCCTCTTTCAGCGGGAATCTTCAAAACTTAATAGACACAATAAACCAATCTGTTCTAGAACACTGTATCACCGTCTACCCTTTGCAGCAGCTATATCCATATATCTGTTTAAAATTTAAACACTTCCTTAGCAGAAGCCTCTCACTACAAAGTGCTAAGAAATTCATGATCTCTTTATTTTACAGCATAAGCGATATATGGAACCATTTTGAGACAAATGGGTTTTACAGTATGAAAGGGTATATAACTATTCCCTTTTCCTGCAAATGAGAAGATGACAAATTGAGGAACAGACTTGAAGACACCCAAGAAGCAAGAGCATCAATCTTATTAGGGTCAAAGGTCGTACCACAGGAGACGCCCTTCATACTATCTCCTTCTCCGCTGTCCTTTGTCCCAGTCACTAGAAATGAGAGGTTATAAAGAGAAAAGGGAACGAATAAAGTAATGTAAGCAGATGATGTGAGGGACGGATGGTGTGATGGATGAGAGGGCTCCTTGCTCTCAGCGTGTGTGTGTATGTGTCCACATGGATTGTGTGCATGTGAGCATGCCCATATCCTTCTACTGTTGGTCAGTGTGTGTATCGTAGAGAGGGATGCATTGATGGACGAGGAGCATCCTTTGCCGTTTCAGCAGTGGAAGTGCTTAAAGCATCTAGGCCCCAGGGACGGGTCATGTCACACTCATTCTAGTGACTTATGGACCCACCATGACAAACTCCCCAAGGGCTGCCAATGGGGGGGTTGGGAACAGAAGCCAGACCCCCTGGAAGAACGCACCTCGGCTCTAAAACAGAAACCACTAAGTGCTGTTAAGTTTTCTCATGAAGGCCGTGAAGCTCGTAGAATAATTCGTGAAATAATTGATGTATGGAAACGCGTGCAGGGGAGGAAATTAATGGAGAGTAATGTGGGGTCGCCTCTCAAATATTTAAAAATGGCTTTCTCATTATTTCTCTCAAGCTCCTTTTGTGTGTGTGTGTGTGTGTGTGTGTGTGTGTTTGTTTGTTTTTTTGTCTTTTTTTCCCCTCCATCTCCCTTTTTCATACTCTCTCTCTTGTTTAGGATTCAGCCTGCAGGCTAAATAAATGGAATAGATTGTGATGAATGAGTTTAAAGCACACAGTGCAAAAAAAGGCTGCTTAATTCTTATACACCGCTGCCTTGGTTTCCTGTTTTTGGCTATGTAGATGCTGAGGAAGGTTCGCCTGCTTTATTATACACAAAGAGAGATATTATCATTGCATGAATTTTGTCTGCTACAAAAATCTACCACTCTCAAATTAGTTATGAAGGGGAAATAATTGTGTCGGAACAGAGCGGGGGGAAAAAACGTCATTTTCAGGTATATTGTGCATTATGAATGTTGCTGCCTCGATGCACTGTATCAAATACTGTCAATGTTTTTTGCTCTTGATGTTTATTGGTGACAGGTAAATTCATATTTTGGGAATAAAAAGAATATGGATTCTCAGACAGGTAAAAAAGAATTTGCCACTTCAGTGCTCCAGGCACAGCCCTGTTCTGGGGATTGCACTAGTAATTGCACTTTTAGACTTAATTTACTGCCCAAACTAATAACCTGGAATGGAGAGTGTGATGAGAAAATCACTTACATGTGCGCACAAACACACACTCATACAATACTACACATGCATGTCCACACTTCCACACTCTGACAGTGCTGTGCCCTCAATCAGTTCTAATCCAATGAAATCAGTCATCCTGTGCATCTTTCCCTCTCTCTTTCTCTCTGTCACTCTGTCTCACACACATACTGATACTTTTTTCCTGTCATTCTGCATACACGTCCTCTTCCTCACACATCTGTCATCTTCAGTTTTTTCCCCATGGCCCAAAATTAGACATCCTTACAGCACACATTTTGACTGGTCATAGCAGGAAAAACACAGGTGTAATGGCTAACATTAATGATGGCTCCTTTCCATTTAGGCGTGCCAGTAATCCGTGCCAGTAAGCCAGCACGTACAGTATCAGGGCACTGGCACACCAAAATGGAATACAGCCAGTGTTAATGTTGTTAGTTACACCTGTGTTTGACAAGTCAAAATGTGTGCTGTGAGGAAGTTGTCTGTTTCTGTACCCTGCCCCACACTTCTTTCCTTCCATTTTATACTAGCTTTTTGTGACACAAGATGTTGACCTTACACGTTCACAACCACAGGGGTGAAACAGTTAACCTGCATGCTACCAGGGCCCCCTGTAGCCATGCTGCAGCACTGAAGCCTCAGTCCCAGTGACTATTGTGCTAATCAGACCGAGTCCTTGTGTATATGCTAATCTGGTAGTGATGAAGGGGAAGCTGTAATAACATGGCCATGGCTGGTCAAAATAAAGGCTATGGCACAGTGGAGCCTAAAAGTGACAAGTCAGTCCCTCATCAGAGTACAGGATGAAGCCAGAAGAAGAGTACCGGCACTAACCAGGTACTTTAATGGTGGTCCATTTAGGGAAGAATCCTTGACGTCTGAGCAGGTGCTGCCTTCAACAGATGATGGAAAACACTTGCTGTGAAATTACTGATTGGGATGTAGCTTGAAGTGCAACATGCAGCTGCAGTCTTCTGCCCTAAGGGAATCATTGCAGATTTTACCATTTAAGAGCCTCTTTAGAGAAGTAGAGAAATGTTGTGGATTTGCCTGATATGTTTTAGCTGTTGGGCAACAATGCTGATACTAAACAATATGGGGTGTGTGTGTGTGTGTGTGTGTGTGTGTGTATATCTCATGTTGCGTTTATTTTGACAGAGATTGCGCTTGGGTTACGATTGAATAGTTTATTGCATAACGATTTTAGTGGGAACTGCGTTTCTCACTTAAAAAAAAAAAAAGATAATTTTTACTGGGTCTGTACCAAACAAGCATGTTCCCTTACGTCTGGAGAAAATGACTTATAGGCCGGGGCATTTCTGTAGCACCACAATGTTTCATTTATAATGGGATGTTGTGACACATTTTACCATAATCCAAAACTTGCAGCTCCTGCGATTTGGATATTGCATTTAGTCATATTGCTATTTCTATAATATTTCAGCCCTACTGACACTGAATTTCTAGATTGAAGCTACATTGTGCATTTATATTTTTAGGTTGGAAATCCATGGCAAACAAGCTAGAATTGGACTGGGTTTGGCAATTAGGACATTTCTGACTTTTTAATCAAAAATTTAAAGGAGGACATAAATAAATGCAAAATGCAGATTTCATGTTTACATACTGGATGATAGAAATGTTTTCTTACATTTGATATTTATATCAATTTGTATCCTATTAGTCAAAAAAGCCTTTTCTAAATATGTGAACTGACATTGTGTTTTGGTGAGACAGCAGCACATTGCTTTTTGTTTTGGACATCTGTCACCTGCAAAGCCCTCACCACCCCAACTATGGACATAAACTGCCAAATATGAGCACAAATATTCAGAGACGGCGTTACTAAGGGCTTACGCTGTCTCAGCTTCACAGCTAAGGTAACCTTTGTCAGGGGTACACACAAGCACACACATCCGAAATCAAGAAATTAGAGGTTGTGTTTGTTGTCCGATGGGTGGACTGGGCACAAACGGTTTGCAGTCTTTTTATTTACTAGCCAGTTAATTCCACAGCTCAAGCTTTGTGGAATGCACCGTGGGTGAAATGATTGATCTGTCCTTGTTAGACCTTGCTGTAAGGAAGTTTTGGCTTACTGATCTAAAAAGGGGAAGAGAGGAAAACAAACTTTAAAAAAAAAAAACTGTTTTGTTTTTTTACTCTTTAATTAAGTCTACATGAAAGCATTTTTTTTGTGACAAATATGAAATTAAAAAGATTTTTAAAAAACACTATTGCTTTATATATTCACAAGAAGACAATTCCGAGCATCTTAACATGTCATTTAGTGTTGCGCCAAGTCCTACTTAACCGTATTTATCCTAAAACAAATGAAACACATTGTGCAAACTGAAAATGAGGCTGGATTTCTTGTTAAGATAAACCAAAATAAGCTGATTGCTTTATTAATGTTATTATATTTTGTAATACATTATGAAGCTGGAGACTTCCAATAGGGAGGCAAGTGTGCACTGAGTGTGATGTTGAGGTGCCAGTGAGCTGTGTTGCTGTATAGGAGCCATTCTGTCTTCTCCGGAGGTCAGCCCAGTCCCCATGGAGAGGCTGAGTTTCATCCAAAGTCCAGCACATGCTCTGACCAGCTCCCTCACTGCGTGGGAGTGTGGGAGTAGGTCTGTAAGCTGTGATAGTACATGCGTGTGTAATGCATATTTGGTCATATTTGGCATTTTTATTAATACTCTGAAGATTTGTTGTTTCAGATGCAGCATGATCAAAACCATCTAACCACTACACACCTAGTATTATAGCTGATGTACTTTAGGCTTAGCCATTCTACTGTATGTCATCAAGGGGGGACATGATGCTACAATGACGTGTCTTTACTGCAACACTGAATCAAGAGGTTCAGGAGCAAGTGATTGGCTGAACTTCCTTTGAACTTGATTTGCTTAACACACAATTAGACAAGGTACTGTCAATACTGGGCTCACATAATTTGCATGCAAATACATGGTCAACATTGCATTCATGAGTGTCTGAGTGACTACGATGGTAATCTGAAGCACTTTAGAGAGGGAAAAAAAGGAAAATGTAAATGTATTTCACTGTATATAGGGTCATATTATATATCATGGTACTTTTACTGACTGTGTGGGTTTCCATAACCTCTTCTGGTTTGAGGCACTGTATCAGCACTTCTGCTACTACCCTGAACTGTCTGTGCATAGCCAGGAAAATATTTTATCAGTGTGTTTTTGAAGTAAGTCACTGCTCGGGTCAGATATGTTGTCATTAGCAGATGGCTATGTATGTGTCGTCAGATTCTTCTTGTACTTTTCCCTTACTTTCTGGCTCTTGTCAGCACTGACACAGTGCCACAGACTTTATTACAAACTGCCTTATTAACTGTCCATTATCTCCCCCTCTCTCTCCAGCTCTACCCAGCTACACGTGTGGTAATCCTGGACAGCTACTCAATGGCCACCAGCAGGGGTCTACGTTTAACATCGGGGACAAAATCCGCTACAGCTGCAGCCCAGGCTATGTGCTGGAGGGTCACACTACCCTGTCCTGCCTTGCCACTTCAGCAGGGACTGCTGCCTGGGATTTCCCCCTCCCTTACTGCAGAGGTATGTAGGGGGAACATTGGAAAACTGTCTATCATAACAGGTCTTCGGGTTAAGTCTTGAAGTCTTTTTGTCCACCAAGCAAACATTTTAATCACATCTAATTTAAGTTGCTTGATCACAAGTGCTGACAGCCAGCTCAGAGATATGCCACAGATAATTAAATTAAATTTGATAAATATTTGCTAAAATTAAATTACTTAAAATAGATAAATCAAAATAAAACATTTGGTGAAATCATAGGGAGGCTATTTTAGCATCAACTGTAAAAGAGGATAAATGACGAGTCTAGGTAATACCAAATGACAAAGAATGAGTGGACCGATTGTTCTAAAGAACATGCACATACAGTACGAAGTCCTTCCTTCATTTAAAAATGGGACTCATGCGTAACTGAAACATGAAAGTCAACATGATATTTTATAAATTTACTGGCTTTAAAAATCATATTGTTGTACTGTAGATGATGACATCAATCTTGTTTTTGAAACGAAAAGCAATCAACCTTGCTTATATAATTCACCAGTTTATAAAACCCATCCTGCAGCCCACACAGGCTCACATACAGTACATTTACACATGCCTCCACATGACCTGACAAGGTTTTCTGTTGGTATACTGATATCTTATTTACCATGACAGGACCTCATGTGTTAGCTCCCAGTCAGGTGCTTGTGCCAGTTGTCCTTCCCTCACAGTTAGCAAGCACCCCTGCGGCAGCTACACCTGCCAGTGTGTGTTGTCTGACCCAACATGACATAGTTCTTGAAAATAGTTCACTGTAGGCAAATGTGATGCAATTGTACATCATTTAGCAAGATTTTGCTTATAAAAGTGATTTTTTACAGAACTGATAACTGATGCATACCCATGTCATAAACATTAGAGTTTGCATGTATGTCCATTTGCCGTGTGTCCATGTGGCCAACGGTTTGTGTCAGTGTGCCTGCTGAGCAGAGCGCTGAGACACTGCCATCTGCAACCAGGCCGGGAGTCAGGAAGCCCACATAGGAGCACACATGGCTGGGCACCACGCGCCAGCACAGTCCTCACCCACCCAATCACATGCATGTACATGCCTGTACTCCACATCTAAACGCAAAATTATTTGTTCATTTCATAATCTGTTCTTATGTATTTATTTAAGAAACAACTGTCATCTCCCCTCCCTCTATCCTTTCTCCTTAATTCCCTAACAATTTTCTGTTCAGACCCAATCTCAGCTCTTTCATTCATCTCCATGTCCACCCAGACTAACTTCCTGAAAAAGAAAAGATTGCGCAATCACTAAAGTATGTGATTATGCCAGAAATTACACACCAACATGTTTTAGAAACTGGCAATTTCCCTTGTGATTAATTGAGGTCTCTCAGTGCCACATAAAAGTCAACTTGTACACCTGAGTGCTCCTTCATAATGCATGAGTGTATTGTTAATATCACTCCAATTATAGAACCTGCCCATATGTGTAAGAGCAGTACTCAGGCTGTACTTTGTGAGCGGGGGAGAACTTTTTGGCACTGTCACTATTCTGGACTCAGGAGAGGGCAAACGTGCCAGCACTGTGGGGCCATAGATGATAGCCAGCCATTGATGGCACAGATAATGTTTTACATTTCCTGTCTTGTGCTCATCAATTTATTCTCTTAGCTATAATCTTAATACATGTCATTAGTATGCTTGATTTAACATCACTATGTTTTTTAGTTTTAGACACACTCTCCTAACCCCAATCTGCTCACACTCTACACCATCACTCTTTTCTCCACTCTTTCTTCTCCTTTTTTGCTGCAGCATATCTCTCCAGAAAAAGGCTTACTACTGACAAATTCTGAATGTCACTTCTCATTTCTACAACATCACAAAGCTGTTTATCTTTGGTGTGAGCGCATGCTTTATTCGACCTATTACAAAAGCTCTCTGATTTTTAGTGGTATTGTGGCACATTTAGTTTTCAAAGCTAGTTTTTCTGTGTGCATGTTTGGTGTATAGAAACATGCATTTTAATACACATTTAATGTGAATGTTTTCATATTTCATGCCTTGCCCATGCTGCCCAATATCTTAGTTATCGCGACACTCAGAACCAGAAGAATTCCAAGTACCATACATGTTATAGAAAACCATGACATACCAAGTGACAGCCTGAAAATATGTGCTGTTGAGCCGTGGGAAGCATCCTGACATCTACAATTGACTGAGTGGGGGAAAAAAATTAACAAGTTTTTCCACACTTCACATATTGAGATGTTCGGTTTTCCGGTTTCCTTCAGTCCATGGTATAACCATTTTCAATTTTCCATTGTCGTAGAGAACTTGCATCTGCCAGTGGCAGCCACAAAATGGAGGGAGTCAAGGTGAAAGGGGGAGTTTGGAGTCAGAGACTTCCCTTCAAGTGTGAAGAAACAGACTTGTGTGGAATATCAATACACCTCCTCATCCTTTCTTCTGTCTGCTGTCTACTTCCTGTCACTCCCACTGCAACAATCACCTGTCACCCTCTCAGCATCTCTCTCTTTCCTCATTGTCCACCCTCCCTCTGCACTTTTCTCTCACCCATCCCTGCTTGTCACCTGCCATCCTCTTCATCCCCTTCTTCTTGCACTTCGGTTGTGGTTCCTCTCCTATTCAAGTTCACACCTCACAAGTTTCCTCTCGTCCGTACACTCCTTTGCCCTCCCTCAGGGGGGTTGCCGTCGTGACGGGTAGGATGGATGATGGACAGGGCCCGGCGCCTCTGAGCTCCTCCTCCCCTCTTTGAAACACCACACACAGCCAGCCTGCTAACGAATCCCACACCACCACGACCCAGAGGCACACATGCACCCGCATAGACACACACATAATTTCACGAACAATAATAGTGTGCAAGTGTCATTCAAAACATCTTTTGATGTGTCCCTTCTGTTCAGCAGTACATACTGTACACATACAATATTTTAATGTCTATTGCCCCGAATTTTGCACATGAATTGCAGTGCAGATATCACATGCTACATGATTTTTCAAAGCTGTAATGAACATATCCAAAGCTGGGCAGGGGAATTATCCTGGCACCACATTAAATGCATGCTTTATTATTTAATGGTCTCCTTAAAGCAGTCTTGAGGAGGGAAGATATTCTTTGATTAACACAAATCTGAATTAATCAGAATTTAATCACTCTCCCCTACATTGCATTTGGTTGCATCACACAATCTACCGTGCTCCCTGCTGACTATAAAAGCACTGTAGGGCATTTTGAAATCCTATGACTGGTGTCTCTCTGGCCTATGGCAAAAATTGCAGACAAAGGAACAATATGCTGTAAGTCATTGCACATTTTCATTCTCCTGAATTTGAAAATCCGCAATATTGCTCATGGCAAAAAGATAATTTGCGGGCAGACTAGATAAGTGTGTGTGTGTGTGTGTGTGTGTGTGTGTGTGTGTGTGTGTGTGTGTGTATATATATATATATATATATATATATATATATATATATATATGCACACAAGTTTACTGACAAAACTTAAGTTAAGCCTATGTTACATAGTTTGGAGGACTTTTGTTGCTGAATCATTATGTATCAGTATTATCAGTCATCAGCATCTCTGTCATTGCGATATGTTCTCAAGGTGTTTTAGGAGCTTGATCAATATTGAGCTTAATCTGTATTCCAATTAGTTTGCCATTTTTTGCCATTTTATATATTTAGTCAATTCCTGTATTGGTCTATATTAGCCGCAGAAATGGATCAGACAGCAGCCAAGGACAATTGTAAGAGTGACATTTTAGAAGATGGTGACCATAAATGAAAGTCTTAAAAAATGTTAACTGTGAGTGTAAAACTTTCTCCAGTCCTAAAAGTGATGGCTTCCAATAGCTTGACAGGACAGTATGTGAGTGCTCCTCTGTAAGGAGCGCTCATATCATCAGTGCTGTCTTTTATTTGGGCCACTATGACACTGATCCTGAATAAGTTAACAATGATCAGTTAGAATTGTAGTATGTCTGCTTATGTGTCAAACCTGACCTTTAGCTGTAGTTAGGCTGCAGTTTGTGTTTATTAACCTTTTACTAAAAAGCCTCGCCTACTGTTTCCATTTCTGTTCATCTTCAGTTATCTTGCACCTCAAGACTGTGATTATCTTTGTTTATATTTCCCCCTTTTACTAAGCTTTCGCAACTTTGTCTCCCATGTGCTCTCTGCAGCGGATGATGGGTGTGGGGGGACACTGCGGGGCCAGAGTGGGGTGATCACCACTCCCAATTACCCAGCTGAGTATAACAACAATGCTGACTGCACCTGGACTGTGCTGGCTGAGCCAGGAGACACCATTGCTCTGGTCTTCTCTGACTTCCAGCTGGAGGATGACTACGACCTGCTAGAGGTCAGCGGCACTGAGGGCTCTTCACAGTGGTGAGTAGTCAGCCTGCAGCATTTTGTCTGGAGAACGAGCTGAGCTGGGGACAGGAAGGGCAGGGGAGTCCACTGATGCTCCACCTGCCCACAGGCACTTTTGCAGATGAAGGAATGAGCTGGTTGAAGTATTGTTGGAAGTGGATGGTTGTTGGGTAGGTCCAGTGGTACTTAGGGGGACTATGTCTAGACCTGTGGTTCTCAAACTTTTTCTGTCATGCCCCCCTTTATAAGTAAAAGAAAGTTCAAACCCCCTGACTCCAGCAAAATTGAATTTCAATTTTAACAATCATTAACAACACGGGCGTTTGAAATAAAACAAAGGATTCAAGTTAGCAAAATAGCCTTGCTTCCATCAAACCCCTTTTTTCGTTTTTGTCACCACATGAATCACATTCCTGCAACCTTAGGTCTGCTCAACATCCATGCCTCCCCTACAGTGGCACTATCCACCCCCCAGGGAGCCCATCTCCCAGTTAAAGAACCACTGGTCTAGACCATAGCAATCTGAGATGTCAATGGGAAATAACAGAGGAACAGGAGTCATCAAACATCAGTTATCAAATATCAAGTGCTACTGGTATACTTTGACATGAAAATAATAGAGTGATTTATTAGATCTTTTCAAAAGTATGTTGTTGATATGCAGTTCATAGCTTTTCCCCCTTAGGGGTGTATCATGTGGTCTGTGGTTTTAAAGTGTAATTTGAACACTCAATCTTGGTGACATACTCTCACTCATTCTCTCAATTACTCAGTCTCACACAAACACACATGCTTAGCTCTAATGATGAAGAGGTAGGATATCCTGGTGTCAGTGTGGGTCTCTCACCATCTGTGGCAGCTCCTCCTCTCTCTGACAACTCTCTCAGCTCAGGAAGTAATTAGTGAGCTCGATTACCACCGCCAGCCGTATAGTGTTGTTTAACCCACACTCATGCACAAACACACACACACATGCAGTATAGCCCATATGGGCACAGATTGACACATGCACATAAGTATTCACACTTTCAGCCAGACTTTCATATTTGTGCTGGCACTCTTAGAACTTGTACAAACAGATGCACTCTTTCACACTCACTCTGCCACTTTCTCCCTTCCTCACTTACCACATAAGGCTAATATTAGCATGATATATGTATGTATGTGCTGAATACAGGTGGATGGATGCACCAGTTATACAGCAGAAAAAGCTACTGCACTTTTGTTGTCTGAAATAAAATATAAAAATGCTGGTTTCAGGATCATGTAGGAGACAAGCAGTTCAGATAAACAAGAGAATACAGAGGAGACTGTCAGTTGGCAGGAAGGGACAAGGGGTAGTACTGGCTGAGCTGTTCACTACTTGAAACGAAGACACACACAGAGAAAGACAGAGGAATAGATGACTCTTGATAGAGGAAACAGGTTCAGAAAGAATATATAAAAAGCCATCTTAGAGTGAGATGGCCCCTGGAAACTTGTGTCAGTTTCAGTCATTCACTCAGTATTTAAGCAAAAACACTTCCCAAGAAGAACTTGATTGACTCTGAGCGGTCTTAAAACTGAGAATTGTGCCTTGTAGCCTGATATTAAAGTCTCTTTGAATCTCTGCTTGGCCAACTGAGAGTTGATCGCTTCCCCGACTCCCACAGACAGCAGCCTGACTGTGCTTCTTTTGCACATTTTATGATGTCATCAGCTTCTTGTCCCAGACTTTGATTTGCTCTCTGTTGTCATGTGGGGCGCCCAAATCTCCACCGAGTCTGTCATCTTTGTGTTGATTGTTGCCGGGGGGCGCCTATGGTAGTGCACCTGTGGCGTGGCTGCACTTCTTAAAGTCTTAAAGAGCAAGGGAAAACAGTGGGAAGAAAGTGACTAGAAAAGGGGGAGAAGGGCTATTGGCAAGAGATGTAGAGTGCAAGTCACAGTTGATCATGCACATTGCGAGGAAAAGGCAGCACAGGGGACAGAGGACACTGTGCAGACATGCTGGCTTGTCTCTATTGTTTAATTTTTTTTCTTCTCATGCTGGCTTGGGTTTTACCCACATAGTGTTGACATCAAAAGTGGTGGGTGTTTTCTCCAAAACAAAAAAACCTGACTAGCTTATATTAACCACAATAAATGTGTCTGTGAGGTGTCTAAGTAGTTGTGTATCTATACTATTAGAGTTAGGAGTAAGAACAGAAAGGGGGTGACAGGGTTAAACACTAAGAATTAGCAGACACCAGAGGAGAGTAGTGGTGAGGAGGGCAGGACCTTTGGATGGAGATGATAGATGTGGAAGTGAGGAACTAGATATATGGGTAGAGGGATTGCGACTCCCCAGCTGGTGGTCAGGTGGAGTGATATGGTGGTGCTGCCTTAAAGCACACATCCTCCCTGTGAATGGCTCAGTGAGTCTTGTACTCAGTAGGCCTTGGTGATTGTGATCTCTCTTTTTCTCTCACCATATAATTGGACTTGGTATGTGATTTAAACACACCGGTTCGTACAGGGATAAGTTATGGTTGAGTTTTAAGTGCTGTTTCTCTTTGTCAGGTTTGCTATTAACTGTGAAGAAGGGTTTACAGTCCAATTCAGGACCAAAGTATTGTCTCATGAAGCTGATCGTACAATGAAGTATGCATTACTTCTCACTTCAAACCTTTATTCATTACTTTTAAGGGTCATATCTCTTATCTGAAGAACGGATATATCCTTATGGCCTGACCAAATGGCAAGAATGGAAGTTTTAGAGTGCTATTATTATTTCACAGCTATGTGTACAGTGTTGGCACCCCACCATCCCACTGGCTACTTTATTCAATCTGTGGGGAGTTCTAGGGGCAGTATTGATTGATACCTGACAGACATGTTGAGTGGTCCTATAGGAGAAGAGAGGCCAGGGATCAGGGTCAAAACCATGCTTCCTTGATCGATCCTCAACAGACCAAATGAAAGCAGGTCAAGTTTGTGTGCTCTCTGTTCTCTTGTTGTGGGTAAATGTGTTTGTGTGTGAGTGTTTTGAGAGGTAGAGAATGAACCAGAATAAACACCATCAATCACCATCAAGAACATCACCCCTTTGCATATGTGAATCTAATCTTGCTCACTTACATTCTTGTTTACCGTACCATCCAAAGCTTTGATTGGCAGCTCTGCAGAGTTAGCATTCTGAAGAGGCAGCAGGAGAAGACAGCCTTGAAAACTGACTTCAGGAGCTGAGATGTGTATGGGGATTGAATGTGGCAGTGGGAAGGGTTGGAAAAAACGGCAACTGCATTCCGCCTCCACTCGGCATTACCCTGACAGGACTTTTTCGGTGTTGCTTGCCCATGGGAACACATTACTCTGCCATTACATTGTTTGCATCCACATTGATTTTCTTCCCCATCACCATCCACTTTGAGGCAATGTAAATAACGCCTGACGCTCGCCAATTGCCAGATGCTCATTCGCCCGCTTGCTACTAAGTGGAACTCACAGCTATTTGACTTGTAATTTTCTTTGGCGCTCAATTGTTTTTCAAAGCACCATAATACATTTTCATCTACCAGCAGTGCTCCCTTGAGCTGTAGAAAGTAACTCCCGCAGCACCTCAGATACTGTAAATAGTATAATAGTTGAAAGCACTCTCAATATTGGCCTCATGCCCTTGGTTATACAAAGAAAATGTCATTGTGTTGAAAAACTTGCTGCATCACAGTTATACAGAAAGTGTTATATCTTAATTTTACATTCTGATAACTTTTGCAAACTCTATTTCCCATGGGGGTTATTTGTTCTTCTTTTTTTTGTCATGCATCCATTGATGACAACACAAAGCTCCTTGGGTAAATGCAACTTTTTTTCTCCCTGTTAGGAGATCTGAGAGCTGAGCTCAATGAATTTTGATCCCTTTAGGTAGCCCATCCTTTCTCATCTCTCTTTTAACCCCATACCCTATGGACTTTAGACACTGACATTTAGTGAGCATATGGATTATCCCTGCAGTGCTGTTATGTGTCAGCTTTTCCCAGCCCGTGGAAGGAGCACGTCTGTGTGTTTGTGTGTGAGAGAGACAGAAAGAGATAAAGAGTTGTTGGAGGAAAGTACAGAACACTGGATATATATTGATTGGCTGTTAGGTTGACTCACCTGAGAGTAAGTGAATGATCTTCGGAACAGTTTTTTAAGTCCAGCGGCTGTTTTTTCTAGTTTCCAATGGGAGTTACAGCAATATGAGTATGTTTCATTCTTGCGGAGATAAATGCCTGAACTTTTGTTTTTGTGTTTTCAAAGAGATTGGTTAAAGTTTTTTCATGTTGGGGCTCATGAGATTTAAGTTTGAGTTTACTGTAGCTCAGACTGAGTTATAATTTTACCTTGGATGATCCATTGCCAGATTTGTGTGCAGTGGTTTACGTATGCATACAACCATGAAAGTGTGTAGTTTTACACTTGTATGTCGTGTTTTTGTGTGCGTACCAACTGCTGTTCACCATGGTAACACACTCGCCCATACTCTCTCCTTGTTGGACTCCACAGCAGCATCCATCTTGTCATTTTATTAGAGATTAAGTTACCAAGTATGGAACCTAACTAAAGGGAAAGAATGATAAACAAGGAAAAAAAACATAGTGGGAGCTAAGATTCACTCCCTTGCCCCTTCATATGAACTGTTGCCATCTGGGCGACGATATTGCTTCCCTCTATTTACCAAAAATATATCAAAATCTTAATTTGTGCATCAAGAAAATAACTTTTTAAACAGGTTAAGGCACATATATAGCCAAATAGGCAGGATGCTCAGCTGGTCTGGTCTGCCTAATTTAATAGGTAGCAAGGTGCGGGGGATGGGAATTATGTGTATTAGTGTGTGTATTAGTATATTTATCAGTATGTCTGTTGGTTATCTCTGTGCCATGTGATTCAATGCCTACTTGATTGTGCTGCAAACTAATTTCCCTACAGGGACAAATAAAGAATGATTGATTGATTGATTGATTGAAGCTGTTGGCTGCCAGATGTGCTCTCCTTTTAAGTATTTCCTGTAATAAAACAGTCACAGTGAGAGTGTGTATGGAAGTGAGTGATCGTGCAACAGATCCTCTGACCATTGTTTGCCTGGCAGCACAAGGATATGTGGTTGCCCACCTGTGATCCCCATAGTCCCCTGCTTGAAAACATAATTTATTGTACGTTTGGGCACTAAGGCATTGATTTTCAGCAAGCGAATACAGATTATTTGTTGCGTATGCAGGGACACTTTGCATAGATGTGTTCTTAAATGGATACTGTGTGATAGTGGACTGAGTGTATATTCTCGGCGTGCATGTTGAATACATTTTTTATCCATTGCTTATACTGTGGTCTGTTGTCACAACACGAACTGGCGGAGTAAAGGAGGCGTTTTGCTTTGGAGCTTTGCTGGTAATTCACTACAACATCACTAGTCTGGTCACGTCTAGGAGGGCCTGACTCTAGCATTTCTCCGCCTGTGTCTTTTATCTCTCTCTCTCTCTCTCTCTCTCTCTCTCTCTCTCTCTCTCTCTCTCTCTCTCTCTCTCTCTCTCTCTCTCTCCGGGTGTCATAAAGCCTCTGAGTGGATAGTTTGGTCTGATTGTCTAATGAAAGTCTGTCATCTTTCATTATACATTCTATAGTCATCTACTCTAAGTGGTGCTCTCAACATAAAACCCACATATAAATCATCCAAAACTAAAGTAAACTAAGGATAATGAATAGCATGCTTTGCATTCAGTAAAGTTTACCAGGTTCCAGAGTTTGAGACACAGCCCAAGGTTTCTGTGCAGCACATGTCAGAAGATTTGCTTTTGATTTTTGCATTCACAAACACTGGTTACTGTTGACTCATGTATTCCCCTAACTTTGCATGTCTGTTGCAATGGGGGTGATGTGCATATCTAAAAGCCCACAACTATACTTCTCTAAACTTTACAATGGAGAAGGCTCACGCAGAGATAAACATTGGCTGAGATATAAATGTCTCATGGCTGATGTGAGGGATGGTAATGAAGCCCTGACGCACGTCAAGGATCATCATGTCAAAGACAAAAAAAAAATAAAGCCCCCGGATCGTGCTGTGAGGGTGTTATATATATACCAGCTGCATCTATCACATCCTCATGCTGTATCTAGATCCCTGTCTGTTCCTCTCTGTCCTACACATTTTCTTTCTTTGTCTACCACCACAGTTTCTCTAGAATCATCTACCACTTTACCTTTCACTGTTCTCCGCCCTCCGCATGACTGTGTAATTCTGTTTTCTGTAGGTTTTTAAGAGGTGTTTTTGTTGCGTGAGTGTTGCTTTTCTTTAATCAAAGTCAATAAAGACAAAGACAATACATCCTTGTGCAAATGTTTATAGCTAGAGTAATTGTTTTTTTGATTTTCCTCTTTCAAAGTAGACACAATAGCAGTAGAACATGAAGCCGGTAGACTTGTCATCCAACTTGTGAAGTGTTATGGTTAATTTGGCATGTATATAATCCACAAACTAAATCGTATTTAGAAGAAAATCCATGATTTTTGTTACTGTAAAGTCGGCAAGAAACCTGATGAACGTTAACAATCAAGTAATAAGTCAATTTAACAGTGATTCATTAACATTGCCATTAGCTATCTAACATTTTAGCTGCTTCAGTTGCACTGTGGTGTCTGGAAACAGACAGGTGAAGCATTTCTACTTGGTAACTATATTTCAACAAACTAGGGGAAAAGCCATCTTGCTACAGCCAGTGCTAGCGAGCTAGCTGTTAGTTAACTTGACCCTTTTGTTAAATAACGTTAGGCTTTTGTTGGTAAGAAAGATGCGTTAGCCGTACTTCAGACAGGATTTGGTAAAAGTTTAATTTACCAAATGGTCACGTTTCATTGCTCTGGTTGGTTGTAGGTCTATCCGATGGTCTGTGCCTTGGAAATCAAAAATGAACTGAGAGGTTCCAGACTAATTCACATTTGTGTATTGGTGTGGTCATGCCAGGCTTTAGTGATTAATGTGTTGTGGTATTACCAGTGTGTTGGGGTTTCTGCTGGACGGACATATTGTATGTGCATACTATACTCATTTTGTAATGAATAATGCGTTGAGCCTGAGGAAAGAATCTATGTCAGATAGAACAGATAAATGTTGTGGAAAGAACTTTTAAATTTCTTGTCTGTAAAACCAAGTCTACCAATAATAATTTTCCTAATAGCTATCAATATACATGTATTTTTTCTGCAATGTCAACTTTATACATCTAAAACTATAGTTTGGCTAATCAGCCTGTGCTCGACCAGTGAATCAAGAGCTGTCTTTGCCAGTCTCTCTACCATGGCCCCTCAAAGTATGTTTGTCTGAGTCAGGATTTATTAACAGCAGCACTTGGTTGAGGACTCAATCTGCAACGTGCCATCGATCAAAACTTCAGTTATGATGAACTTTGCGCCACCCGCCAAGAAATGCACCTGGTGCCGTGCTACAGATTGGCTCACCCCAGCACACTTTGTTACTCCCTCTGTCACATTGCTCAGGCTAAGAGCTGGAGAGGAGAGGGGATTTGGAGTGCAGAGAGCAAGGTTAGCGAAAATGGGCCAAAGCTTACCCATGTATTCTATCAACCTTTCAGGCTTGCGTGTGTGTGTGTGTGTGTGTGTGTGTGTGTGTGTGTGCGCGCGCTTCTCTCAAGGTAAAACCTATTTCAGTTCTCTTGTCAAAATTACACCACTTCAAATGAAAAAGGGAACACCTTCTAGTCTTCATTATTAAATATCAATAATTGCCATTGATCATCTGTGTTATGTTGAAAAAACAGCAGGTTCAGAACTTTACAAGCCAATATTTAACCTAACCTCTAAAGCAGCCAGGATAGCAGGGTGTAAATGGTGGGGATTGAACTGCCAACTTTCTGATTAGGGGGCAACCCGCTCTACCCCTAAGCCACAGCAGCCCCATTGTGTCTGTGTAAGCATGTCCAACCATGTGTTACATCACCCCATATCCCAGTGAGACCAGAGAACTCTCAGAGGTTAGAGGTAATGGCCCATATCACGGTGCCCTGACTGGGTGTCTCTTTAGTTGTGTTTACTAAGCACTGCACCACTGGGATCCAATCTGTCACTTTTAACAGTCCCACAGATGCACTAATGGCTTATGATTTGTACGCAGGGATATATTTGAAGTTATGCACATTGGTGCCCTGGGCCTGCAAATGGATTGGAGGCTTTTTTTAGTTACATTATTTATTTTAGCATTAAAATAGTTTTTCATCATGTCCTCATGGGAGAACTTTGACACTAAAGTATATCCATATCTCAGTAGCTACTTTACTGTAGTACATTTATGACAATTAGAAAATATATTTCTGAATAATCCTCTTATTAGTGTTTTTGCTGTTGTTTTTCTTTTGATTTATAATCCTCAAAGCTCTTAATTCTTCCCTTTAGGACACCGGGGCATGTGGTCTGTTTATCCTTTTCACTTAACAATGTTGTCTGTCTTCCTGCTTCTATTATTTGATTATTTTCAGAGAGGAGTTGTGGAACTGTTTAGAATTTAAGTCCAAGGATCTGTCACTGTCACATTTGTGTTATGCACTCATGTTTGTTATGTTGCTGCATTCCACTGCTCGCTTTGATCTCTTAATTCACTTCCTGGGTCAAGTGCTACTAACCTTAAGAAGGATGACTTGCTTCAGAGACTTTCCGTTATGGTGTGATCAAAAGTTAAAAGTGGCTGTATAGAAATAGATTTTAAGTGCCTTGCTTGGTCAACATAACTGTTTTTTTGCCAGATTTGTATACATTTAACCCTCCCTTTGTATACCTTTAATTGATTTCCCTCAATCTTTCTTTGAGAATCGAAGCCACACCGTCGACTATCAATCACAGTAATTAACCAACATAGAGCAAAAAAGAAATGGTAGAGGAGAGGCTTAGATGGAAAGCAACATATGAAATCAATTGGCCAAAAGCACAGTGCACTCAGTGGTCTGTTGTAGAGGACACTGGGTACACCAATTAGATTTTAAAAGAAGAGCAGCGAGGACAAGTACACTCAGCCCTTTAATGCCAAGTCATTGCATTGCATCTGATTGTTTAATGCTGTGTGTTTGTTTGTGTGTGTGTGGTCATAGGTTCTTCTGCACTGTAAAAATGTCCAAGAGGTCCTTTAAAGTAGTATAATATCCTGTCTGAAACTCTGCATCTATATCCTGTGGCAGAATAAAACCCTTCAATTGACCAGAGGGCAGCATTTAACTTTTTTTGTAGGGGGGTGTTAGCTAGCAGGCTTATTTTATTGGCCGTTAAGACAATGATTACATTACATTACTTTTCTTATTTGCTAAGGTCAAATTTCTAAACCAGACAACAACGGAAAGTAAAACAAAACTAAAACAGAGACCTGATGACATGACAAGCGTTGATTAATTTTGTGATCATTGTTCTACATTCATCAGTGAAATTATCTTAATAAATTACTTGTTTTTGTTTTTTAAATAAAACAAACTATATAGACAGATAATAAATGAAATAACTTTTAAGGTGGATCTTTGTTTGCCGTGTGGCCATGCTGCAGTAACAGCAGAACATCTTGTCCCTGAGCATTCCCTGAGTGGACGGAGATGTCACTGTCTGATCTGGGTCACTGCTCAACCACAACACATTGCTGTTCTCTGTCTCTAACCTCTCTTTTTCACAGAACAACTTTGCAAATATAAGAACAAAGGGCAAAGCTACACAGACACCACATATGTAGCCTCTGCTGTGAAAAAACAGCCTTCTTGACAAGTAATTTAACATGAGAACATCAGCCGAGGGCGTCACATAATTCCCCTTTCCAATGCAAATCGGCTTGCTTTTGTTGATTTAAGGACCATTGTGTTGATACTAGAGGAGTGATCTGCTGTTTGTAGAGAATGGTGCTTGTTTCTACCAAATCTCTGAAACAAGTAAAAGTGATCGAAATCCAAAGTAGAATCAGCTCAAACCCACTGGCAGAATGGAAGAGTCAGATTTTTTTTTTAATATTCAAAACCAAAGAGTTGCAGTGGGATATAGCCAGCAGTACAGGCAGGACTGGACCCTGTTTCTTTAGTCTTAATGGCTGACTCATTGCAGACTCCTGGGAACTTATAGACGATTGATGCAGCAGACACCTTTGAGGATACATCACTCACACAGTCTTCCTCTACACGCTTAGAAACCCATGGTCATTTCCCTGTGTTTTAGGGTTGGAAAGCTCACATTTGTGGCTATCAATGAAAGAAGAAAAGAGTACACCTGCAAGGTGAAATAAAGCAAGGACGTGCTCAGTGGTTTAGAGTGTAATATGTCTTAATCTTCTTTGAGACAGCAGGACAGGTTGCGCGCGCGTGTGTGTGTGTGTGTGTGTGTGTGTGTGTGAGTTGGTACAGTCAGTATGTTTTCACTTCTTATCTGGTCCTACTGTGAATGTCTTTGTGCGTGTTAAGAGTGGCGGTGAATTACCCCTCCTCTTCCCATTCAGCAGACAGAGGTGTCTTTTTTTTGTATGAGGTGACACTAGGCCAACCTGAATATATTTACAGAGCAACCTTTATGAACTCTGGTGAACGTGCCTTGACCGGCAATTACAAGCCGCACAGCAGCGTGCCTCCATAAAAACTCTTCTCAACTGCATCAATAAAAGTAGGGAGGCAAGGGGTGACAGGCAATGTCGGCCCTCACCGTAAAAAGCCTTAGCTGCACTGTGGAACATACAGTATAGAGGGACAGTCACTGTCTTGATTTAAAACTGTTTTAGGCTAGTGTGGACAATTACAGAAATTCATACTGTTAACAACTGTGTATAGTGATTTGAGCCCCTGAAGTCCTGATAGATCATATTTATAAGATAATAATTTATAGAAGTTAATATCTTGTGTGATATTAGTTATCTTTTGTGTGTTAAAAACAGATTTTCATGGGCCTCTATAGTAGTGTAACAATTACAATTATTAATTAAGTTATTACATTTTACACAAAAAATGCCACAAATCCAAACATTTAATAACTTATTACATTATAGGTAAAACATTATTTTCACATGTTTGAGCATTTCTTTGCATTATTGGAAGACTGTTGAGATTTTTATAGTTCTGACATTATGAGTGGTTTATTGTTACTCAGAGGTTGAGTCCAATTTATTTTCTTTTTGAATAACCAGTTATACTCATTGCAGACAAGGGTGTTGCTTCTTCAGGGGTTAAGTCAAAGCTAAAGAGATATAGTTGTTATATGATCCATTAGACCCTCTCTGTAAGTGGGTTTTTGCTTGGTAGAGATTTTTTGAGAGTGCCAGAGACGTGTCAGCATCATATTGATCCCACAGCACTGCAATCTTTCTTAATCCCACTCTCCCCACAGACAGAATGAGACAGAAGCAAAGACAGAGAGACAGAGACTGGCAAAAAAAAAGTTTTATCTTGACAAAGCTGAAACATAATACATCTGCAGGGACAGGACAAGTACACCAAAGTACCCTTTGTTGGTAGAAATTGTTGGTTTCTTGTAATTGTATTAATATAAAAAACTAGGGCTATTCTATTGACACTGACACATAAATGCAGAAGTTATTGAGCATGCACATACACACATACATTTACACCAAATGTGCAGATCATCCTAGTTTACTTGGAGCAAAGGCTATCAGCTTTACCCTCTACCAACATGTGCACCATATCATTGCTCCTGTCTGTCTTTTTCGACACCAAGGCTGCCTGCTTGCCACCGTTCCTGTTTTTTAATAAGATGGTCTGATTAGAGAACATTGACAAGAGAGGTGGGCGTGGGGCGAAGAGAAAAAAATAATTAAAATCGGGATTAGGCTGGTCTGGGGCTCATGCAGACAAAATTAACGGCCAGCGGAGCCCGGCTCTATCACTTGCAGATCAGTGTTACTAATATCACAGTGTTATTAGCTTCACTATCCTCCCCAACTGTGTGATAACGGAGGATTACGGTAGGTGCTGTGGCCAGTGAACCAGGAAAAAACAGTGCGATTTGTCTTAGCATGGCTAATTAGTGCGCTGTTTGCATGGATGATATGGATCAGCTGATCATTTGACAGAAGGCCAGCTTTGGAGGTTATGCTGTGGCATAAGACAAAAATACATGTATAAACATGAAGAGCTGTTGCTTCTTGTGCATATCCATAAATAAACAGAAACAGGCATTTAATTAGATTGTTTACTTGGTTAGTATGGTTGGGAAAGCAGAGTGGTCATGTCTGCAGGCCATGGTCCAGACTATGCCCTCTAGAGATGTTTGCCCTCTGTGTTTGTTCATACTGTTATGTTAATTATATATAATAATGGAGTGCTATGGAGTGCTTTGATCTACAGGTTTGTATGTGTTTAGGATGACAACATGTATGATATGTTTTAGGGCTGAACGATTAATTGCATTTGCGATAATATCGCGATATGATAAAACAAGATTTTCTAATCGCAAAGGTTGTGATTACACCCTTGTCACATGACGTACGAGTGTAAAGCAGTGTGCAGAAGAAACATCAACTTGGCACGCTATGCTGTACCTTGACTTGTTGTACAATGGCCTCAGGCTTCACAGAACCTGACACTGCAGAAACTTTAGTGTCAAACAGGGTTTGAAATTAGCACCTGCCAAATGCTGTGGTGGGTGAAATTGTCGCCGTCCTCCACTTTGGCGAACAGGGAAAATACACAACAGATAAACATGTGTAGTGAGGGAAGCGTATTTTGTCTATTAGCGCACGCGCCTGCATCACACACACACAGCCAGCAGTCAGCTCAGGGAATATCTGTGATGGCGTTTCAAACTAAAGTTACCAGTCCAGAAGAGGTCCAGTCTGTCCTAAGTTACAGCCTAGTTACTGCCAGTACGCTGCTCACCAGCAGTATGGCCGGCTACTGGGGGGAACTCCGGTGTTGTCAGAAAATTACTAAGCTTGTCTATTAGATGCAAGAGGTGTCAATTGGTTTAATTTTGGTTGGCCAACTTTTGTATTGTACCTTAAACTGAGTATTTTTTGTTTGCTTGCTAGGATACAGAAAAGGAGGTTTTTGTTGAGATGGACTCTTGTGGAGATTTGAATTGAGATAAGGACTCATTAATGGTTAGTGGTTGAACTGTGGGTTTTGTATCGAGCGCTTAGGCCTACTGTATAATACACTCTGGTGAACTTTGTTTTTCTAGTCAATTGTAGGTAGGCCTACCTTATGGTATTATATGATATTATTAAATCTCATGACTTGACTCTAAAATGATCTAATACTGTGTTGGTAATACTATACAATCATTATACAAAGAGCTTAAATACTAATCACATATTAAATTACAATCGCGATATTGGTTAAAAAAATTGCGATTAGGTTATTTTCCAAAATTGTTAAGCCCTAGTATGTTTTAGGTCTGCATGATTAATCCAGTCACAATTGCATTCACAAGGTCATTCCGTTTTATTACATAACCACAAAAAGTGTGTGATTTAATTTCATTTTTAAAAAAGTGTGCAGTTTGTGTGTAACACTCTTGTCTCTGAGTGGAATAGACAGAGACATGCCATCTGCAGCTGAAGCACTAAGACAGAAGAAAATATAAAGAAGATAAGGAAGGTTTGTGTTTAGCTAACCATTTAACGTTAGCTGTACTGGTGCCTTATGTTGTTCAACATGTTCAACAATATTACAATTTGCAAGTAGAAATCGTAGAAATTGTAATATTGTCCACATTAACCGCAATATGACTTTTTCTCCAAATCGTGCAGCCCTAGTGTGTTTGACTTGCAGTTTGGTGTCAGATGTTGGATCAAGGAGGATATTTGACTTTATTGCTGTGCTGCTGTTCTCAAGTTTTTTAAAATTTATTATCTTGATTATTGCATCCACAGCATTATATCTGAATGCATTTAAAAATTAAAAGACTCGCTATTTAATAAGCAAACTTTGATGAAATTGCCGTAGTAGCTGCAATTGATACAGTGTATTGCGTGTAGGACGACGAGATATTAGTGGCCATTTTGTGGTTAAAGAACTGCTGTTGTGAAATTACTGGGTCCACATAAAGTAGTGTTGGTCCTTTTTTATGAAACTTTGTGTCCTTTTTATATGGTTATCAATTTTCAGTGTAAATTAAAATGAGGTCTAAACTTAAATGCACCTTCACTGATAAGTAGTAGTATTTTATTTAAAGAATATGTTTTTGTATAACTCTTGAGAGCTGGGTTCCTTCTTTGTCATTGTGGCCCCTTTTTGTTTCAGTTGCCTTTGCTTACACACTTGATCGTGTTGGTAGAGCTTTAACTTTGAACGGTATTTTTATGTTTTGTATCAGAGGTGAAGAAAAGGCTTCTTTTTTTTTACCCCTTTAATGTGCTATATATAGTACCATCAGAGCAAGGCAGACACATGGTGTTGCTCAGGGATTATTCTGCCTTTCTTCCCTTGGTGTGGAAGTAATGGGGAGGGGGTGAGAGAGTTGACTATAGGCTACACCAAAGCTAATACATTTAGTTCCTCTGTAGCATCCTTCCTTTTTCACACAGAAGGCTGACATAGTCATTCTTTGGGCTTTCTCTCCTCTACGTGTCTTCTTTCCCAGTTCATTAAAGCATATACAATTCTCATCTTGGTTTTTCTTCTTTTCTCCATCCTTCATAACAGTGATTCCCCTGACAGCATACTCTTCCTCCAGGATCCTTAATTGACCTGCTGTAAGGCATTCGATTGCATTCATCCCTTCATTAATGCTTCTAAAAACTGTATAAATTGTGATCTCTGCTATTGCCATGCTGCTCTCTCTGGTTTCATGGCTACTGTCCCCTTTGTCTACCATATACAATATACAAATCTTTTTAATCTTGAAGTGTGATGTTTTGATGTAAAGGGAATTATATGTGAATGTCTTGCAGTGTTCTTTTCTCACTCCATTCATTCCATCTTTTCTTCCTTTTGCCCCTGTGCCATGTTCTTTGTTCCAACCCTTGGCCTGGATAGAGCTCAGAAAGCCCCACAGCAGATTAGCTCAGGCTTTAGCTGTGGTCCTGACATCAAAGGTGTAAGGAGAGAGGAGGGGAACAGCAGAGGAGCAGAGACACAGGACAGAAAACACTGGCACCAATATGGGATTTGTGAGAGGAGGACATGGAACAAGGCTGAGCAAGAGGTGTGGAGGATGAAGGGCCAAAGAAACAGGAGGGCATTTGAAACTGAGACACTGTTAAATGTTAGTAGAAAACAGGACCGGATGGAGCGGAAGTGAATTAATGGGTACAGGGTATTCAGATCAGAGCAAGGAAAAATAGTGTTTGTCCGATCAGATTGATTTTCCTCCTCTAATAACACGAGAGACTTGGACAATTACAAGAATGTAACTGAACGTTGGTTTAGTAAACTTTTCTTTTAGCCTCTTAGTCATAGCCTAGTCCCACAGTGAACCCTAACTATTGTGTACTATAAGCAGATTCAAGCGAGAGTTGATTAATTATTGAACAATTTTACCGAGGTCTTGTGGGGAATACACAGTGGAATATAAATACTAAATGTACATTACTCCCCAAAGCCAAGCAATTGATGCTCCTTGTCAGAATTAAACTGGATTAGAGATGATGAAATATTAATGATCCCATGGGGAAATCTAATCATTATAGTTGAAAGGACATATATGATAATTTAGTGAATATAGAATACGAGATTATCTAACACAACACAGCACACTATAATTACATATTTACAGTGCAACAGATACACTATTTGCACCATATACTGTGTCACTCACTTAACCTAAGCTGAATGTGACTATACTGACTTTACTGTAATTTACTGTATATTTTTCCAAACCCACTTTGATTGGGTAGAAATAATCACTGCACACATACTGTCATCTAAAGTAAAAATGTAAACCTCTTTAATGGCAAGATAGTTTTCATTTATTTGGGTTCTAGTATGTATGGTAAGCCAGTTGGACTACGGAGGCACGACTTAACCTTCCATTATATTTTGTCTCAGCAAGCAGCATGCGCACAGTGGAAATATCACTTTCTTATGTTTCTGTATCCATTTGTTAAAGAGATTCAAATAATTGCATGTATTTATGTAGTTTGTTTTTGTGTCCCTTTAGAGAACGAATTAGATGCTTAAATCTGCCACTAAGCACCAATTGCAACCTGCTACAAAGTTTGATTTAATGTATTCCAGTCCCTTTATTGATTTCTTTACTGAAATTAAACATTAAACATTGTGTAAGGATTTGTTAAAGAAAAGGAAACTAGAAGTTCATTATATAAATTAACCCTATATATATAATTTAACCCTTAATTATAAGCTCATGCTGTTATCACATTTGAGGCTATACTTGGCAACTCCCTGTTTCGACAGCTCCAAGTGGCAGTAAAACAACAAATTGATTTGAACCTCAACACACAACATGGCGTCAGGAAACTGCACACAGTCTATTTTCCTGTGTAACTTTATTCCAAAGGCATGCGAGAGGAAGGGAGCCAGCGTGAGTGAGTCCCGATTTCTCATGCACAATACATAGTCATCCTTTTTTTGGCTCATTGCCTCTTAAAATCTTACTTACTGTTGCAAGCTGCCTGTCCAAAGCAACGAAAGTATCACGGCCCACTCTAAGGTTGCTCAGGTTATCTTTCACTTTTTTACTTCCTCTGGACAATGTTCAGACCTGAAATCAGCATAGCATTTAGCTAAATATGATGAACCGAGCAGGACCCAGCTTTATTTTATTTAATTTGAGTTATTTTGATTTGATTATCGTTGATTTATTGTATTTGATCTTTTTGTGAAGCACTTTGTAACATTGTTAAGTACATTGCTATATAAATAAATTTTATTATTATTACTAAAGTGGGGATGTGAAAGTTAGTGTTGCATTTCTTATGTGGATTGACAATGTGGGTGTATTTATAAAGGGTTGAGAATAGACAGGTGTTCGCTACATATCTGACAAGCTTATACAGAAAATAGCATCCAGGATGCAATTTCACCAGGTTAAACATTATACTAGTTGGTTAAAACCAGGTCCCTTGTTGATTGTCAATGCTGGTATGTGCACAGGTTGGGATTGTAGCACTTGGTTCTTACTGCACTATTTCCTTTTTGATAACTGGTCATCACCTTGAACCTGTACATAGGCTATTTCAGATGTAAGACATAAAAGGGAAGACATTTCATCATTGTTGCACTGTTTTTACAAAACTTGTCCTCTATTAGTTGTCACTGTATACAGTTAGTGGATGATAGTCACTCATAGCGTTCACCTTTCCCTGAGGCGGCCCTCCCTTTGCCAACCAGGCGTGTGTTCAAGTGGGTTTGAGGCTAATTATCCAGCACACACTGCTGCTCTGCGAGCTCTGTGGCAGATCCCAAGACAGAGAAAGTGTGAAGATAAAGTCACACACACATGCATGCACTCCTGCGCACACCTACACAGAAGAGATATATTTTTAGTAGGAAGATATTTGGGTGCTCATGGGCAGGGCATTAAAGTCACACCATTTATTTAACTGTAGCTAATTGAGTCCAGTGGGATTGTTTGTTGTTATTGAGTTTTCTTCATGAGCAAGGAAAGGGTGGAGGAACAAAGACAGAACTTTACTTGCATGTATCTTATGTAATGTTGTTTACAGCCCCAGCCTGTTTTCTGTACTTTCTCTCTCCATTGCGATCCACAGGAAATATACAGTACTTATTATAGTTACACATCTATATACCTCCTCCCTCTTACTAACATTCTATTACACACAATTGTCATAATTGGATTCTAACACATTTCTGTAACACAGCTTGACATTGGGAAATTAATTTCATTGATTTTATTTTTAACCTGAGACCAAACATGAAATTCCTGCTGTTAAAATACAGTATCTGGCTTTGGTGGTACATGGTCTTCATTGGGTATCACTTCTTGGATGTCATATCATTTAGAGATGTACCATTAGTTATTTTTTAGACAGTGCAGAAAGTTACGTTTTACTCAGAGTAATACCTTTTCATTACCTTTGTTCAAACAAACAAGCTGCCATTGTCATATTGTTTATCTATACACTTGTTTACAGACACAACATGTTCCTGACAATATTAATACAATAATTAAAAACGAAAAGGAAACTTAAGAGTTAAACTGTATTAATATAGTGAAATGAAAAGCAAGTAATTGCAGTTCCTGTAACACAAGTGAGTTTCACTTTAAGGGACTACCATTACAATAGCATAAACTAGGGCCGGGCAAGGTAACGAGTTAACGCCTTAACACATTAATTAATTTACGTTGACAATTATTTTATCTCACGTTAACACAGTTTTTTAAATTATTATTATTTTGAAAGTCCGTTGCTCACTGGCTCTGAATACACATACAGTCAAACCATGGGTCACAGGAGGGGTGGGATGTTGATCACCCTGCAAATCACCCACCCAAACAAGCAGTGGAGGGAGGCTTCAGCAGACTACGTTGGATGCAGCGTGTGGGAGAAGTAGATAAACAAAAGCAAGTGAACAAATCCCAAAGCAAATAGGATAGCTACATACTGCATGCTTATTATTAAAACTCTCAAACAGCGAGGATCAGTCTCATCCAATGATTTGTACAGCCCGTTGTGTACAAAAAGATCAAGACAATTCAACTTCGGCGGCGGGCATGTGCATGAGTAGACAACTGCGACAGTTTCACGGGAACATGTCTGCTGGTTGCTATGCCTTGTGCAAACCACATGTTATTGCACTTTTGTGTATATAGCAGTACATTTAAATTAAAAGTGCACAATACACTACTTTAGAATTCATTATTCAATTTCACGCATAACAATGCGATTAATCGTGGCTAATCGCAGAAAATCATGCGATTTATTGTGATTAAATTTTTTAATCGTTGCCCAGCACTAGTATAAACATAAATAACTATTGTATCTTGCACATTCACCCTCAAGTGAAGTTCTCCTGGCCAGTTTGTCCATTGGACTCCAACATTTTCCATGTATCCGAAGGAAGAGAGGTAGAGAAATGCACTCGTCAAAAGCAAATATTATTAATGCCCTGGTCTTTGTTAAATTATCTTCTGGTGACTTTGACCTGTTTCACAACAGGATAGCAGAGTCAGGCAAGGCTGCACCTCAGGGCCTTGTCCCTCTTACTCAGGATAGCAGCATACAGTACTTTATCCTGTGTGGCTGTGCTACCGCAGGCTCTCTGTCAGGGAAAGACTGATGCTGATTGACAGCTAACACAAGATCTCTGTCACAGCCACTGTAATCACATTCACTATGGAAAGGCTGATGCATGCTGAGTGTTTGATGCCCTGATAGCCTAGAGGTATCAAATACATGAAAGATATTTTGTACCATAATTTAGTCTCCATATAAGGGTGCTCAAGTACATGCTGTACAATATACAAAATTATTCTATGGATGTATGCTGCAGTGTTTCCATAGCTACTTTTACAATTCTACTGCATAATTTTCTCTTGACCCATGATTGTTTTCACTGTGACCACCATTTGACAGACCTTGCTGTCCTGTCCAGGACACACCATACCATAACATGCCTTCAAGTACTGATCAAGCAGCTTGAGTAAGTGGGCCGTGTTGCCTCCACGCAATGCACC
>NC_060158.1:21448890-21458890 GCF_021292245.1 Micropterus dolomieu | reverse complement strand
GTTGTGGTTGAGTTTTGGCAGCTCTTTGTGCCTGGATGACTCATTCTTATGTACTCCGGAAGCTACTCATCTCTTGCCTGTTTCTTTCTTACTGTCTTCCTCCCACCACAAAGCCATCTTTCTCCCACATTTGCCATCCTCCCGTTTTGGCAGTCTCAAAGCTTGTATCGATCCTCACAACCTCAGTCAGATAGTATTGGATCAGAAAAAAAAGATAAACCAACTAGAGTTGTATACTTTATCAAGACGTAGAGAAAGAGAGATGTACTTTAACATGGTTGGGCATTGAGTAAGCAATGCCACAAGGGACAGAGGAGTCTGGATGAGATAAAAGAGGGGAACAAGTGGGATACCAGATGTCCATCTGGGGTTCATCCACTATGCTTTTCCAGCTTGTCTGAGTGGCTCATTACCACATGCAGGAGACAGCCAAAGAAGTGGCTTAACAACCAGGATAGGCAAATCACTTTTAATTTATAAGCTGAGACAAGCTTTGAGTTTAAATAAGCATTATACCAAAAGGGCTACACTAAAAATTAGAAAATGGTGAAGAAAGATTATAAGAAGCTATTTAAGCTTTAGACTCTGGCATCAAAACTGATTGATAATTACATTGTCCATCTGAAAGACCATCACATAAATAGATGACTGTTATGAGATCAGTTTTAGTTTTGCCTCAAGGCCAGAGTAATACACTAAGTAATAACTATAGATTAAATTTGCTCATTTTCAGGCATTGTGGCTTTGCTACATGATCAATATAGAGTAACATTAAGACTGGCTGTTTGCCTTCATGTCCTGGCTGTGTTGAATCATCATGCTTATGTAGAAGGCTTTTACTTTACAGCTTTGACACCTCACCTCTGTCCTTTAGCTCAGTTCCCCAGTGGGACATGGCCAATAAACTAGATTTGCAAAGTGGTGAGCTGAGTGGTTATTTCATATATGGCAAAATCATTGGTCAGAAATGTAGCTGTTAGTTAGAGTTAGTCTGTAAATAAGCTGGTGTGTGTAAAAACTGTGTTGTATGATTTTATGATTTTGAGGTATCACAATGTTGTAAATCTGATTTTACTGTAAGCAAGTGCAGTCGTAACCCGTGGCAGAAACATACATGTGCCGTGAGTAAAGACACAGTCGTGATGTGGTTGCAGTACAGCACAAACTGGAAAAGAAGCTGAAATCAAATCAACTCCTCTCATTTGGTTTAAAAGCAGCAGACAGTTTCCTAATGCGCTGGAAGAAGCCGACTTCCTTGAGGAGAAAATAGATTTTCTTCTCAAAAAGCAGAGTTGCAAGGAACAAATATACATCTCTGATATCTCCAAGAGCAGATAATTTCTATTTTTAAGTTGTACTTACATTTCTGGAGACACTGTAATTCCTGACCATGAATAAGGATGCACACATTGAAAAAAAGGAATAATTTCAAGGCTGACTACATTACTACCTTACCTGGTAGTAAAATAATATGTATTTCATTTAAATTTTCTCGCATGACCTGTGTGCAGTGCATCCCTCAAATTAGAGACAACAAAAGGGACATACACTTTCCCTCTCCTGCATGATAACATCAGGGATTTAATCAACTAAAAGGGAAAGAATGTTATACATCCTACAGACTATTGTGGATAACATTATTGTTAAGAATAAGCCATCCACTCAGGCTGTGCCTTTGTTGCATTTTAAAATTTATTGATAGGCATTTTAGTTTTTATATTAAAACAAAAATCTTACAATTCCGCATACATGTAAGTGTCTTTTAAAGCCATTTGGAGAGGTCACCTTGTGCCCTACAGCAATGAAACCCGTATACATTGCTCCATGTGCTTGCTTTAGTGATTAGAATTCGTCTGAGTAGGTGATAATGTGAGCACAGTTTCTTGCCAAAAAGCGTTCAAAAACTGCACTGCACCACCTGCATAATCAGTTACTCACTCCACCCTCCTTGGTGCAAGGGGGAGCATTTAGACCCTCAAACAGGTGCAAGAACACAAAATGGACTTGACAAAAATGTCATTGCATCCATGTTGGTCGTAGCACAAAATGGAGTTTTAGTCTTATTTTTTCAGTTCAGAGAGCCTCTTCAGAGTCCATCTGAAAAGGTGCCAAAAAAAGCAGTGCTGTGGGAATTGTGGGAGTAAGGAATCACTGATACCTAACAATAGTAAAAAATAAGGAGACCATTGCAGGAGATGCAAGAGCTAAAATAGTACATGTATATTGGAGTGGGTGATTTAGAGTAAAATTGAAGTGTGTGGATGGTAGCCATTGAATCCCAAAATGATGTACAAGTACAGACATGGTGGATGGGTTTTTTTCCCCCAAGCACTTTGGTGTGGTAAAAATGTCTCCCCCTCATAAATCCTCTGCTAGTCTATTTTCTCACACTCATTCTCTTCTGATTCAAGCACAGTGTTGTGTAAGGATTAGTGTGTGGAGTCAGGTAAGATGGGGTCAAATAAAAGAATAACCATTTGAATTCCTCACAAATAGCCCTTCAAAATAAACAGATGGATTTAATGGTTGTTAAAACTTGTGTATATTTTCTCCACTTGAAGTTAATTAGCTTGTTTTATACTTTGTCGACCTTTATGTACTGTACTACCCTTTAATACGTGGGAGCCTTGGGGGTTTTTGTTTTAAAGGGAAAATTCTGACTATGCACTATTCAGTGCCTCCATTATAAAAAGTGCACAGGAGCAGATTGTATAGCAACGTACGTTTAAATGCCATTTAGTTTTATGAATGCCAGTAAGTTTCTGTTACTAATGGGCTCCTGTTAAATCATGCATGCATTTAATGACCACATGAACCTCAAAAATAATTAAAAAAATCATTTATATATGTTTTACTCGAGTGCTTTATTGTGCATTCATTATTAGCAATTTGGTAAGGACATTCTAGCTTCTGACATTAAATTCTCTTTAATTTCTGTTGAAACATGTTCACATGCATATATAAATAAATACGGATGCATGCAAAACCTCCCTGATGCTCCTCTCCTAACATGCCCTTGTATCAAGGGAATACATTGTGTGTTTTGAGATTTGACAGTGTTGCCAGGTTCAATAACATGAGCATGGTTTCACCTGTCTCCTTGCATACTGCGTCATCTCAGACTCACTCTGAAAAACTAACAGCTCGTGCACACAAACCACAAGGGGGTAAAGCAACAAATAAGGAAAAGGAGGGAAAGAGAAATTGTTAATTTGTTGACTCTTCAGTTCTTAATGTTATTACAAGTGAAAAAAGCTGAATGTAGGATATGATAATTTTGGAACTTGTGTTGCACACAAATATGCTTTATATAAGGTGTTCACATTTGTGAAGCAAGCGTTTTTCATGGTGTTTGGAGCAGGCAACCAGTGCATTGGCGCCCCCAAAATTTATTCATAGGTGTGGCCAGATGGAGCCATACTTTGGTATGGTTTCTTATTTTATATTTATTATTATCTAGTCTTGCATAGCCAGACATATCTCCACACTTTGTTTAAGCACTGTGCTGTGTGAGAAAGGCCTGGCTGAATCTATAATCATTATGGTGCAGGGGAAAAAACGTTCTCACTTGTTTGTATTTCTTTAAACCAATCACACACCCAGGATGCAGCGACAGCGGCCTTGCAAAATAGTGTTGGGGGTAACTTGTTTTGCATGTGGTGAGGCAAAAATGGCAAAAGTCTAGCAAAAGAAAAGGTAAAGGTGTTTCTGTTTATACAGTTAGCGACCAGTTTAGGGTAACTTTTGGGTAACTATTTTCAGCGTGTAGGTTGCTTGGCTGGAGAGAGGTTTGAGGGTGGAAAGTCGTCCAACTTTCTGCAGTATATATTTAGCAACATAAGAGCATACATTGTCAGAATGTAACATACATGTTAACAGTTGGATTTCTATTTATTTTGTGTGTTGAAATAGATTTTGAATGACAGCGGAGTTGTAGGCTGTATCATGATATGAGCTATATCAGGTCGGGGCTACACAAGCAATGCTTGTTAGTGAGATAAATTAATTAATTGTTGAAAGGTACTGTTGATTTTGGTTTCTTTGAAAGAAGTGTCAAAGCAATTTCTCTGAGGCTTCAGTTTACAATGGTTCTGTGGGTCATTGAAGCCGATACTGGCTTCTGTGCAGTTACAGAGCATAGCTTGCTGGTTGGGGAGAAATGTAACTAGTTCAACATAGTGCAGCAGATTAATTGCATATTTCAAGAGAATTGTTCAAATTGGTATAGAAGCATGAAATTTGGCACAGATACTCTCTAAGGGTCACTTTTTGGGAAAAAGGCATTGGCCACCCAATAATTCAACATGGCGGTCATTTTTTCAAGATGGCCGCTATTTCTGTCAAATACTCATTATGTCAATCGTTCAAACAGTGATGTAGGCATAACATTTTGTGAAAATACTCTCTTCAGAGTGTTTTTTTGGAAAACGGTGCTTGTCCCTCAAAAATTCAAGATGGTAATCATTTTTCAAGATGGCCGCCATTTTTCTTGAATCCTTACATCTTTTTTTCAAATGGTGATGCTATCATGAAATTTGGTACAAATATTCTTCAAGGAACATTATCATGGAAAAAGGTGTGTGCCACTCAAAAATTCAAGATGGCGACCATTTTCAAGATGGCCACCATTTCTGTCAGAGCTCAATTTAATGTGTTAAGGAAGGTTTTGTTTAATAGAGTGAACGTCATTACACAACCAGGGCACACTGGTAACTTCACTGCTATGGAACTCAGCATGGGGTTCACTGTCAGCTGATCTAGTTTTACTTACACTGTAGTTATTGACTGGTAGTAATAGTATAGCTAAGTTTAGTGTCCCAAATGCTTTCTAACAGCCCCTCATCAATTAACTAGTAATAGATGTAGTTAGTTAGATAGCCGCACCTGAATTGACAGGTTGTGCCAGCGTGGGAGAGCCGAGCCAAGGGTAAGCGGGGCAATACATGACTTGTTAATGTATGCTTACCTGGAAGGTGTACAGATCACACGGGACTTAAATGGCACTGGATGAGTGATCGTGCTAGGTGTAGGTGACCCGATCTTAGTTGTATCCCATACCTGAATGTGTACTATGTCTATGATTGAGGTGGTAAACGGATAACCCCTCGGCCTTAATCACACAACAAACCCCCAACATGGGAAATGAAAATCCCATGTCAGCCAAGAGGCCAACTGATTGGATGAAATGTTGTCTCTGTCAGACAGACACAAAGGAACCCTTCCAATCACCACCTACCCATCATGTTTCTCAACATGAAGGCTTTACAATGACTGCCACCAACATTCCACTCTTTCACAAAATGCCAATGACCCTGGACCTGGAACGATTGGATGAAGGTGGTGGTATTGAAGCTACTTTGAGAAGTAACCAAGTGAAGTATCACTACAATTGTTGACTTCGGTTCAACAACACAAAGTTACTTCGTGCCCAGAAGCAACAATCTGATGCTCAATGTAGTGAGACAGATGAAGGGCAAACAAAGCGTTGCAGAACCATGATGCAGAAAAGTCTAGATGATCAGGTTTGCTTTCTTTGTGATAACATATCTCCTGAATCTGACCTACATCAGGTAATGACAATGCACCTGAATGACAGACTACATGAATGTGCACAAACACTGAATGATGGTAAATTATTTTTTCAACTAAGTGGTGCTGATGCCATTGCACAAGATCTGAAATACCATCATTTATGTCTCATTCATCTTTACAACAGAGAGAAACTCCACCTCAGAAGGCTTGAGAAAGAGTCACAGAGTGAAACGGTTCAACCAGCCATCTTTCCTATGGCTCTTTCTGAACTGGTCACCTGTATTGTTGAAACCAGTCTCAATTCTGATGGTCCTTCCGCCTTCCGTCTCGCAGATATGTGCAACCTGTACCAGCAGCGTCTAGATCAACTTGGGTGGACATTCCCCTACAGTTAACTCTACTAGACTAAAGGAAAAGCTGTTGGCTGAGATCCCTGAACTCACAGCTCACAAATAGGGCAGAGATGTGCTCCTGGCTTTCCAGAAAGATGTTTGCTTGGCTCTTTCTCAAGCGTCTGAAGACTCAGATGCACTTATCATGGCCAAGGCTGCAAAAATCCTGAGAAGGCATATTCTGGATCATCAGTCCAGATTTGATGGAACTTTCCATGAGGGATGTATCAAAGAGGCCATCCCCCCATCTCTCCTGCAATTTGTTGGTTTGGTAGAATATGGAGCCGACATCAAATCGCAGCTGAGATTTGGCACTTCACAGACTGCCCAGGCTATTGCGCAACTGTTGCAGTACAACTGCTTCTCCCGGTACAAAGAGGGAGCAGCATCCCACAGGTCTACCAAAGATAGAGAAACTCCATTCTCAGTGTACATTGGTATGTCTGTGTTCGCCAAAACCAGGAAGAGAAGCCTGGTTGAAATGCTTCATGAACATGGTATGAGTATCTCATATGACTGGGTGCTGGAGATATCAGCTCAACTGGGAGATGCCACAGTAAGCAAGTATGTTGAGGAGGGTGTGGTCTGTCCACCGGTGCTACGGAAAGGGCTGTTCACCACTGCTGTCATGGACAACATTGACCACAGTCCTTCTGCAACAACTGCTACAACATCATTCCATGGCACCAGTGTCTCTGTATTTCAGCATCCGACAAAGGACAGCAGTGGTGAGGAGCATCGGCAGCTTAGGTTTGGTCCAGAAAGAGTCAAGTCTGTTCCAGAACTTCCTGACTCTTTCACCAACATCCACCCTGCTTTTTTCAAGAAAAATAATCCTTTACCACCAAATATCCCAATGCCAAACCCCGACATCAATGTTTTCAGGCCACAACTTGCCCTTGAGTATGAGTGGCTAGAGAAAGTAACAATTGTGGAAGAAATCGATGATGCAGTGAACCTTACATGGTCAGCACATCATGCTTCATTAAAGAGGAGCCCAGAATTTAATATAAGCATCACATCACTGTTGCCACTCCTCAGAAACCAAGCCCACTCTGTTGCTACCGTCAAGCACGTGATGGAGAAAGTGCAGGATATAGTGGCATACCTTAATCCAGGTCAAGTACCTGTCATCACAGCTGACCAGCCAATACATGCTCTTGCAAAGTAAGTGCAGTGGCACTGGCCAGAGCAATATGGAGAAGACAAGTATCTTGTCATGTTTGGGGGTCTACATATTGAAATGGCAACACACTTCTTCAGGGTAGTGGATGGACAGGTGCCTTAGTTGAAGCTGGAGTGGCTTCGTCTGGCACTGCAGATTCATTTCTGTCAGTTGCCAGTGTCACCAGAACACGTTAAATGCATCAGGTAACAGCATGTAGTCTCTACAAGCTCTTGAAGGCAGCATACACTGATTACTGCCAAGAGAGGGCAGATAACAGTGAAGAAAGGTTGGGCTTTGAAGAGTAGTGTGAAAGACGCAAAGAAGAAAGTCCACAGTTTTAATACTGGCACTTGATTCTTTCCATGGAACTGGTGATCTTCTTGCTCATTAGGTCATTCCGTGAGGCTAATTTTAGTCTTTGCTGTGAGGCAATGAGTGAGCTGATTCCATACTTCTTTGCCAGCAACAACACCAACTATGCTCGCTGGCTTCCCATCTACCTCAGGGACATGTTATCTCTGGACAAAAAACACCCAGAACTGGCTCAGGAGTTCAGGCATGGCAACTTTGTTGTCCACAAAACCCGTCACAATTTCTCTGCACTTGCCCTTGATCAAGCCCATGAGCAAGCAAATGCCATCATCAAGGCCGACGGTGGAGCTATTGGTCTCACAGAGAATCCATCTGCCCTGAGGAGATAGATGGTCGCTGGCCCTGAGGTGTGCCATCTGGTGTCACTATATGAAACTGAAGTACAAACCAAAGAGGCACAAGAGCAAACAGTCCACCATGAACAAACTCCTCAAGCTCTCAAGACATTCCTGGAGAGGGTCAAGAAACTGTCTTAACTGTCTGCAAGACCTAGACCATTTGAAGA
The DNA here is from genome assembly GCF_021292245.1 of Micropterus dolomieu. Lineage (NCBI taxonomy): Eukaryota > Metazoa > Chordata > Actinopteri > Centrarchiformes > Centrarchidae > Micropterus > Micropterus dolomieu. Next base: position 21,450,921 of record NC_060158.1, on the reverse strand, counting down.
AGAGAGTCATGATCTGTATTCTATAGACACAAGAGATATTGCGAATCCCAGCTCTGCTGAACTCCTACAGACACACCTTAAGAAGGGACAGACAAAAACCCAGGACTTTGCACAAGGCCTGCAAGAGAACCCAACCACTTTCTATGATCCAGTCAAGAGAAATAGAGTCGACTTCTTCAGCCAAGAAACCGCTGCTGTTGAGCAATCAAAGCAGAAGTTGGTGAAGGAGGATTGCCAACTATTCTCCAAACTCTATCTCCTGTCAGAGCAGAGAATGTGACCTGCAGGAGTTCTTCCAATATGAGAATCAGCCCTACCCCGCTGCACTGAGTGATGGTGGAAAACTTTATGCTTGCCAGAAATCGCAGCTGGCCTCCATCCTTGAAACCTACATCACATCCCCAGAAAAAGAACAAGACACTGAAGTTATCATCATAGATGGTTCAGCTTTGGTCCATACACTACCACCAAAAAAATCGAAGACATCTGAGGACTATGCAGCACTGGATGTTCTACCCAGTATACATGCTTATGCCATGAAGTACAAGAGCACACATGTGTTTGATGTGTACAATCCATCAAGCCTCAAAATGGAAACAAGAGCGAGGCGAGGGAGGTTGACGCCAAGTGACAAACAAGAATAAAGTTCCATCAAATTGCCGCTATTTCCTGAGACATAATGATAACAAAACTGACCTCTTCCACTTTCTGGCTGACAAGATTGCTCAAATGACTGTGCCAAACATAGTTGTTGTAACCAAGGGACCTGATGTCTTGAGTACATCTGAAACCTGTCTCGATCGTCTAGACAAATGTTTGAGAAAGCTGATAGCCGCATCTTTGTACATGCCAAACATGCCACAGAGGAGGGCAGCAAATCCATAATGATCAAAGCCAATGACACTGATATTCTTGTTATAGCACTGCACTGAAAAGAATCATAGACCCATTTAGTCATGTCAACTTACTTCTTCTTTTTAACTTAAATAGCTCTGACAAGTTTTGGATTTTGAACTCAACTGTATGAGTTTTAGAAAGTTAAACTTGCATTAATTCATTGTGTTGACTATTTGACACTTTTGTCGTGTTGATTGAACTTATGTATGTAAGTTATCAGTTGAAGAAAAAGGCGACAGTATGAGGATTGCCTAGGTGCTGCATCTTTTGAGTTTGAGAAAAACATATACATAATCAACTAATTATTAGGGTTTAGCAAGTACTCGGTTAAAACGAGTATCCGGTACAGATTCTTTCTATGAGTATCATCAGAGTAAAATGTGTCAATATCTGTTTTGTTATAAACTATAAAAAAAATCAATTACTATTCTCTGAAGCTCATTTCTGAGGCTATTCTGTAAATGGTTTTCTAATAAATATAGCAAGTTCTGATAGAAATTTCAGGCTTAAATAACTTCCAGTTAATACCACCTACTTATAGATTAAGCCCCGCCAATTCTGAGTACAGATACAGAAAATTTGGTGTTCTTGCTCACCCCTGCTAATTATACACTGCAGATAAATCATATATTCAAATTCCAACCAAAATATAGACACTTCTGTGGCAAACAAGACTAGTGCCACCGGTGGAAAGGGTTCCAGACAACGGCCTTAAGGCCCTTTCAGAAAGGAGGTGATCTGCTGCTATTTTGAACTTTGACTGCGGCGTGCACAGGCGCACCAGCAAGCTACCCTGCCCCGTCACAAGTCATTGAAGATAATAGCACAGTGGTGCTGTTGTTGTGGTCTGTCTTCAAGGCCCTTTATAGATGTAAACTGAAACAAATTTGGAATTTAAATCCCTTAACTTGAAATGGAAAGTAGTATTAATTTGGTTAAGTTGCTTTAACTTGAAACTATGAGTTAGAATAACTCAAACTTGTTCATTTAACTAACATTGGGACAACTAGAACACTGTAGTTATATCCACTTTATGAACTTAAATTTATGAGTTGAAACAAAGGCAATCTTCAAGTTGAGTTATCTGAACTTAAAAATGTGAGTTGAAGGGGTGTAGAATTGTATGTTTGTTAG
>NC_060158.1:21350460-21448790 GCF_021292245.1 Micropterus dolomieu | reverse complement strand
TGCTGCTATTTTGAACTTTGACTGCGGCGTGCACAGGCGCACCAGCAAGCTACCCTGCCCCGTCACAAGTCATTGAAGATAATAGCACAGTGGTGCTGTTGTTGTGGTCTGTCTTCAAGGCCCTTTATAGATGTAAACTGAAACAAATTTGGAATTTAAATCCCTTAACTTGAAATGGAAAGTAGTATTAATTTGGTTAAGTTGCTTTAACTTGAAACTATGAGTTAGAATAACTCAAACTTGTTCATTTAACTAACATTGGGACAACTAGAACACTGTAGTTATATCCACTTTATGAACTTAAATTTATGAGTTGAAACAAAGGCAATCTTCAAGTTGAGTTATCTGAACTTAAAAATGTGAGTTGAAGGGGTGTAGAATTGTATGTTTGTTAGATAAGTGAAAGCAAGTTTCCTTGAATGGACAATGTAATATAGATAGTTGTTTTAACTCACAGTATTAAGTTCAAACAACAAATTATCATTAATTAAACAAATTGTATAACGTAACATCATGAGTTGAAACAAAGCTTTTCTTAAAGTTGAGTTTACTCACATTTTTAAGGCAGCAATTGAACTTAAGTTTTTAAGTTGAACCACCTAGATAATTTTTACAGTGTGAGCATCTTCCCATCCCTCCAGGATCTTGGTCTCCAGCAGCTGTGGGTTCCATTTGGGCATGGTGTGAGCCTACGGTGGATTGGTGTTCATGACCTGTACCATGTTATTGGGCCGGTTAAGACCAAAGGCATTCTATTCTTTCACGCCTTTACAGGTTGTGATACTATATCAGCCTTTCGCAACAAAGGCAAAAAGACTGCCTGGCAAACCTGGGACATTTTCCCTGAGGCCTCTCTCATCTTCAGCAAACTAAGTCAATACTCTCCTGTTCTGACTAATAGTGACATGGAGATCCTTGAGAAGTTTGTGGTCCTGCTGTATAATCGATCAAGCACAGCTGTTAGTGTAGATGAGGCTAGACTTGACATGTTTGCCCGAAAGCAGAGGCCATATGAAGCCATTCCTCCAACAAGAGCAGCTCTGCTTCAACACACTAAACGTGCTGCATACCAGGCAAGCTGCATATGGGGTCAAGCAACCCAATGTCAGCCAGAAGCAGAGAGAACAATGGGGGGTCTTCTGGACAGCAAATGCACCAGTTGCACAAAGTTGTGAACAACTAGCCAAGTGTGGCTGCAAATCAGAGTGCCGTGGAAGATGCAAATGTTTTAGATTGGGTTTCACTTGCACAGAACTGTGCAATTGCAAATGTGAATAAAAAAGTAAGTAGCCTTGCGGTGGGCCGAGAGCCGATTTCCTGATTCTGGACCGTGATGCATATGTACACCTTCCAGGATATGTTGCCCCCAATACAACACTTGTTGACTGCCAAGCAGGGAGGCATTGGCTACCATTTTTAACAGTCTTTATTATGACTCGGCAGGGCACAACCTCTCAATCTCAGGTTGGACACTCTAACCACAAGGCCTTTGAGCTGGTAAAAATGTGAATATAAATTAATTAATTAATTAATTAATTAAAACATTTTAAAACATAAATAAAAAATAATAGAACTTATGTTTTTTCAATCCTTCCTTTTAACTCAGTCCCAACAGAGTACACTATTAAAACAACACCCACCTTGAAAAATTGATGTTAAATTTTTGCGATTGCCTTTTTCTAAAAGTGTGGCCGTTAGATTATTTTTGCTAACATGTATGTGTGCATCAGTGTACATACTACCGAAATGACAGCCATCTTGGAAAAGGTCTCCATGTTGAATTTTTTATTGGCACATACCTTTTTCCAAAAGAGTGTTCCTTGAAGAGTATTTCTGCCTAATTTTATGCTTGCATCACCATTTGAACAATTGAAATAATTCATATTCGACAGGAACGGTGGCCATCTTTAAAAATGCCGACCATCTTGAAATTTTGAGGGACAAGCATCTTTTTCCATTAACATGTTCTTTAAAGAGTATTTGTATCAAATTTTATGCTTGGATCACTGTTTGAATAGCACTGAATAGCAATGGCAGCCATATTGAAAATAGTGAAATTTTTGAGTGGCCAATGCCTTTTTCCAAAATAGTGGCCCTTAGAGAGTATCTGTGCCAAATTTCATGCTTGTATACCAAAGTGAACGATTTTTTACTAATCTGCTGCACTAACATTGGAAGTGCTGTTGTCAGAATCTTTCAGTGAGCTTTGATGGTAGTGGGATATGGATTTTTGAATTGCACATACTAAATGCAGTCACAGTATGTTTCAACCTTGAGAATGATTTATTATAAAAATACTCATTATGATTTCTTTCATTCCCTTTACTTTTGTGTTCACTTACTGCTTCTCTACCTGGCTTTTCTCCGTCACACTGTGATGGTTGCTGTGTTGGTCGTGGTGTCTTTCTCTCCTTCTGTATCTACTCCAGCCTCCTGTACAAGAGAAGGATGATGTCCCTGTAATCGGCCCTAGGATATTATTGGCATTTGTTTATTGTTGTGTTTGATAGATCTACAGGGAGGGCTCAATTATAACTGCCGCTTTTAAGAGTGACCTTGGAAACTCATTTGTTTTTCTCCCGTTAACCACAGATCCAATAAAGCCTGCGGACGATTACACCCATTGAGAAGTGCACACATTGTTTTGAGATGCTTGTTTTGATTGATGGTGTATACATTTGTGTGTTTATGTATTAGGGATGCGTGTGTGTGTGACTTCAGCAGCCATCCTTGGTGATGATGGTGAAGCGTCATGTCAGCTGGGTTTGACAGAAATTGAAGAGAATGGAAAATATGGAGAGAATAGCTGCTTGTTTGACAATGTCTGTATTTGTCTTTTGCTTCATCCTAGTAAAACAAGCCATTTGTGCCTGTGTGGGTCATTTTATTGAAGGCAAACATTCAATAATCTAAGCCATTAAGCTCTGTATGGTTTCCTAATCAGCGTTGTTCCACAGTCCATTCGATAGCAGTTCAGAACTGTTGTTTTGTTCTCTTTGACTTTGCCTACATCCACCTTGACTTTTTGAACAAGAGTAATAAAGCACACTGATGCTGGGATCAATTGTGGAACAAGTGGCACTAAATTCTTTATTTCCATGAATTATTTTATGAAATGATTACAGTGTGCTGTTACAGATTATGACTGAACCAAATGAAAGCAAAACAAAAGCCAGGTATCAATGCAAGGCATCAGTTTGAGTGGATAAAGGGTTTGGTCTTAAGTTGACCACAGTCACTCCTGAGAGCTTTACTTTGGTACAGTATATTCTAACTTTCATATAAGTTGTTAATTATTGCAATCCAAATCAACCACAGAAATGAAATGTTATACTTATCAGCACCATCCAGAATTGTTGCTGACTTGACTTAAACCTGTTCTTCACCTGACAGTCTTTCTCTACACACCACTCTGACAGTGTGATCTTTGCCATACCCCAAACTATGCTGATGTCCCTGACAGACATGACACATTATTTGATGTGAATACCATGTTCTTATAAGGAAAATCAGTTCTCACTTATTCAGCTAGAGACTTGTGCTGGTGTGGTTACTATACATTTCTCTTTGGTTCAAGAAATCAAACAGCATGGCACAGTAGCCAATACGATAAGTTTTAATTTGCATGGGTATTAAAATTGGAAGAGTATATCCTCAATCAAAGCAATGTCACCCTCATATTTTCCTGTCTTTGAAAAAGAGTTCTGAGTGTGTTTGACGATTGGTTATGGATGGCAAGATCATGGCATGACCATGTGGGTTCACAATACCTTGAAAAAATTATAAAATGGGGGGAAAGAAAAGAAAAAGGCAAAGAGAGCCAAGATGAAGGCTGGTGCGTTGTTGTTCCCAAAAGGAAATTTCTTTCAATCAGTGTCCATATTATATGTTCTGTGAGGGCTGGAAATGAGTTGTGGGAAGAGGAAGAAAGGAATCCCTCAGAAGATTTAACAAGGCTTTCTGATGTGGCCAGAGGTCTGACCATGAATAATACATGAGGGCTGAGAGAGGTGGAAGAACAGACATTTTGGCTCTGTCGGACCATAGAGTTTGAAGGAAAAGTGGGCATGTTGGCTCTGATGGGTTTGCAGTTTTATTGTCTTGGCCAGTGGAGGTTTCAACCTCCTCTGCTTTGCCTTGTTTTTGCACTCAGAGCTTTAGTCCAGTGCAGCATGGTCCCTTGAGACAGAACTGCTCCAAAGGCCTCTCTTAATACTTTGGCTTAAAGTGTTGTGTAAGGTTGATGGTTTTTACTGCTTGGGTGGTTGTTATTTGAAGAAATTACTGAACAGTGTTGGGGGTTCTATGTTGTTTGGAGCAGGGGGCTCTGGTGGTTCATTCAAACCCTCAGTGTGTCTGTTCTCGGTTACATCTGAAGGTCACACAGCTCCACTGCCAGCCCTTTAATACTGCCATTCTGGACTTAAGGGTCTTCCACACAGATTAGTTTTACCTCAGGATGTGGCGTATCTGTATGTGAAATTGTGTGTGTGTGTGTTACAGAGAGAGAGAGATAAAGAGAGAATTTTATAGCTGCAGATTCTTTCTTTGTTTGTTACTGTGAATGGTTGCTGCTGGGGATGTCTGCGTGTGTGTGCCTGCATGTACATCTGGATAGGCTGGCCTGTGCTATAATTCATATAGTCTCATTAAATGCTGAAAGTTTTGGCTTTAAAGTCACTGTGACCCCCAGTCTGCTGTACAGACCAGGACCTGCATACTGAGCAGAACTCTGATTGATCTGCCTAAGTAGCTACAATTAACAGGGACGTTCTTCGTCCGGAATTGGCCCTTTCCCTGTTGCATGCGGGCAGACACGCCTGAGCGCATATATACTCATTAGATGCCACAATGAATTCATGCGCTGAACGGAAATGTAAAGTGTTTGATCCTAATGGGGAGTTAGTCACCTTTGACACCTAAACTCCGCCCTTTAATGATTATTCATAGAGTAACTTGCCCCTTGAACAGAAAACAGATGACATGAAACGATATATATAAAGCAAAAAAAGACTCATTACACTGGGGAGGGGTTGCCGAATTGCCTGATGACGATGACCTTTGTTCAAAATCCCGAAATGCATTACCAATTTAATGAGTCACATCACATCAGTATGGAAAGTACCTCTGTACTAGTGTTACGTAAATGGATTTCGACTGGTCTTGTGTTCCTAAGACCCTCAAACGTGATATGACAGTGAATACGACAAGTCTAAGCAACAAGGATTTGTTCTTACCCCAGATATCCAGAAATCTGATGGTGCCTTTAAAGTTGTGTAACCATTAAACCATTTCATGTATTTTATGAATGTTGGTGACATGCGATGTAAATGGAGGTAAAAGAGCTACATTAAAACCTAGCTGTTTTTCAGAGAGCTGTGTCAATGTGTGGTTCACAGCTTAGTCCCTTTAGTCAAGAAAACCACTGACTGCCTCCATCACCTTGCCTTGCTGCCCAAAATACATTTCTTGGACAATCATCAAAAGTCTGACTCAGACTGAGGAGCTTTGGGGCCCTGGAAATGGAAACTGATTTAGCACTGCACTCTCAAGACAATTCCGCATAAAATCTAATATGGTCAGCCAGACAGAGAGAGCACGAGAGGGTGAGGTAAAAAGGAACTAGAAGTTGCCACAACACCCTTCAGGAGACCTCAGTCAGCTTCCACTTTCTGTTGCTTCCCATGGTCACTTTCAACCTAAAACTTTAATGTTTTTAGCAAAAAAATGGGGTTGACAGTGAAATGGGAAAAGGCAGAGGTGACATTTGATCAAATTGATATTTATGGTGGCTGTTCATTTCTTATCCCATATTTATGAATTGCCGAGTCCTTGGCAAACCCATCAGTTTCTTATCCTCTGCCACTGCTTGCAGTTTGTCCCTGTGGTGTAAAGGGGGGTAACTCATCACAACCGAACAGAGCACTTTGCATTAAAATCTTGGCACTGGTGTTTGCATCTGGGTTGTGGGGATCATATACTGTAATTCATAGTGTAATATTTAGTACCCAGGACTTTGAGCTGTCTTGGGACCCAGCTTAGAGCCAGAGGTGATTCTGGCGCTCTCTGTCCTAGTAGTACCACTCCAAATGCACATGTGCCAGACACTACATGAGCCCCCTCAATGCTTCATCTTTCCCCTTCTCTTAAGTGATAAAGCATCTCCTGAGGCATGCAGGTTCACTTTATCAGTCTTGGACATGCCGTTTTAAATCAAGGCCAGTGTCGTACGACGTGGCTTCACATTTCCACCTTATTTTCATTATACCATGCAGTCTCCAGGGCACACCACAATTAAGGGAAAAAATTATGATCTGGTCAGATAAATAACTTAATTATGCCCAATATGAAAATATAAAAGAGACTGCCAATAACGTGTGTGTGTGTGTGTGTATAATTTATATTCAGTGAAGGAAATTCACAACCAAGAGTTAGCACTAATAATACAGTAACCTGACCTGTTGGCAATCATATTTGCTTAAAAGGCAGATTAGGTATATACTAAGACAGTTTTGGTAATACCTAAAGCTGTTTCATGAAACCTTTAATTTTATTGCTTTAACAACCCAGTGTACGGTTGGTCTGTCTCATTTAGTGAACTGAGAGGTTAACACCCCTTCACCTGGGTAGAAAATAGGGTCAACCCCAGCCGTGATCCTGACCTTGACCTTAACCTTTTCTGTCTTGAACATGACTGTTTGATTGGTGAATGCTTGCTTCAGTGGAAATCTCTTAACAAAGGGTTGAGGTCATTGGCATCACTGTCTTACAAGTGAGGGAATGACGGGCAGACCAGCTACACGCTGGAAGCAGCTTTGCGAGACAAGAGAATTATTTAAGCTTCATCAGTGACATACTTTCTTTTCTACTCTCTGCTCCATTTTCCTGATGTCTGCCCGCAGTGTGGCTAAAAAAGCCAAATCACTGACATTTTGATCTACCATCTCTCTTTTCTCATTGTCTTATTTCTCCCTTGCGCTTTGTCCTACCTGCTGCCTAAAACTCTTTCAAAAATCCTTTTCACTCTCTCTCTCCGACCCTCCAGGTGACTTCAGCTGAACTAATGGAAACTACTATACAGTGAGGCTGTGGCCCCACTGCAGCGATAGCTTACTACTACCTACAGTATAAACGAAGGGTGGTCTGTTTTCATCAAAATGAAAGCTAATCCTTTCTACATCCATAAACCTGCACGCTTTTAATTGATCTTAGGAGAGCTCTACAGTGCAGTCAGTCACGTATCCCCACCAAACACTCTCACTAAACTAAATATATCTTCCTAGTAGATCCCTGTCTTTTTTGGTTGGGGCTGTATGCTTAAAGCTGTTTTATACTTTTGTCCCTGTGGCATCAGAACACAAGAATGTTTTTGCATTCAAAGAAGAGTAGTTATTAGCTTGCAAAATAAGTCTCATACATTTTTCTTCCTTTCTGTCACAGGTTTATTTAATTATATTATCAATTATTGCTTTCTCTTTGCTTTTTTTCTGTGCCCATGTTTTTTTCCATTGGTATTAATGAGAGCTGCTTGGAGGTGTTGGGGAAATGTAATTTACAGATGAGGAATTGGAATTCATGCACACGCCTGTGCAAATGTCTGCCTAAGCGTATAGGTGCACACACATAGGTGTGTGTGTACATGAGTGTGTGCGTGCTGGAAACATATTGTGTTCCCAAATGATTTGGGTTTTAACGACTGAAAAAGTGCCTGCTAAGCAACAACCCTCATTACCATACAGATCAGGAGGCATTATAACTGTTTGTGAAGTATTAATTCACTTTTGCTTTTTCAAAGCAATAAAAGGAGTGTCCTTTCCCAATGCAAATGCCAATGCGGGTCTTTTCTGGTCTCATTTTTTATTGTGCCACGGTTTGGTTAAGAGTCGTTAACATTACAGTTCCCCTTGAGTACCAGACCCTTCCCTTTAATAGATCATAAAGGTGAAGCATTTTAACATCTCGAAGTCATTGCCACATTAATTTTGAAACATTAGTACAATTACCATAAACAAACAAGACAATCACTCGAAAGACTGGCAGGTTCTGCCAGCCTCTGCAATATATTGTCTGCCATTGGGCTTGACTTTATTGGAAATCTGATGGATTGCATAATTGCTTTGTGGCACAAGTAAGCACAAACCTCTCTTGAAATGGCAATTGATAGAGTGAATAAGAGATGATAGAGAAACAGGCAGATTCTTTTACTAAGGAAGTGTATCAGTGCTTAGACCGATGCCTCAGATGCTAGCCTTTAGCCATAAATTTATGCTAAATTTTACTGCAGTGTGCAATCTGCTACATTCTCATTTGCATGTTAACACGCTCATGTGCTAACAGGCTTAATAATTTAAGGCACTCTTCTGTCTGTCTCTGTGTCCACAGGTTCACTGGACCCAACCTTCCCTCACCCATTATTAGCAGCAAGAATTGGCTTCGACTGCACTTTACCTCCGATGGCAACCACAAGTTGAGAGGTTTCAGTGCCCAGTACCAAGGTAAGAGAAAGAGTGGATTTGATAATTTGATATTTTCAAAGGATTTAATTTACGATAAGATCAAATTCTCAACTATCTTGTGTGTGTGGCTTAACTTTGTACAGATAAGCATAACTCCAATCATTGCTGGATTTCCATGATATTTGACTTAAATAGTCTTAGTCAGCCCTGGAATAAATCCTTATATTAATGGTGACCTACTGAACTTTTCTCTGGTGCCATAATCAGAACATAGTTCTGCTTAGTCATACAGTGGCCATAGTTCATAGTTTCCCACTTTGACTCCGGAATTAATAAAAATCTAGTTACTGACAGCCCTGAAATGAAACACATGAACTCCGTAGAGGATGAACTCACACCATTCAACATGAACAGGGAAACTATTAACATGTTATCGAGGCCAATAAAGAAAATAATTCAGCTTGCTAGACTAAAATCATTCATCTTGTTGCTAGTGAAAGCAAGTGTACATTTTCTTAAATTCTTATGACGTATTTCAAGATTTTGCCAGCTTTTAAACTGTACGGGCATGTAGCGACAGAAGAGTTGTGATTGCTTTCAGAGTGCTACACAATTGTACAAAGATTCAGAAACACACACACACACACTAAATCCTAAATCTGTCTCTCTTGTATCCATTTCCCTTCCCATTACTCTTGAAAGTTCAGGGGTCAGCTCTAAGAAGGTATGAGCAAAAAAAAGAAGATCTCACCTCCAGCCATCCACTGGGAATCTTAGAAATGATGAGATTAGAGAGAGAAGAGAGAAAAAAGAAGGAAAGAGAGAGAGGGATGAAGAATATGGAAAAGAAAATGCATTGAGCCTATGGGTTTACAGGTTCAATGATAAATATGTTTAGAAGATCAGAGAGAAACGGGGGGGACTAATACTTTAATTAGATTAAACACCGACTCTTTCATCCCGCACCAGCCATTCTCATCATGACAGTTCCCATGATTCAACAACAGCAGCATGTTGGAGTGATGACATGACTGTTGGTTGAATATGTTCTTTGGTTCTATTTATTTTACTTTCTTCTTCAGTGTCCTTCGTGTTACGTGGCGCAGGAAACAGCCCATCATCTAATAGCTCAGTTGCCTTACTAGAAACATAATGATACCTGTTTTCCTGCTTTTATCACGAGGGGAACATATCTGAAAAGAGCTTCTTTATTGTGATTTTTATTCCAGGCACATCATAAACAGACGTTTTGACACATGACTCAGATTAGCTTTGAATTACAATGAGGCTGAATCGGAGCAAAGGATAAAAACACATTCGCGCGAGCAAGTAAAGTTCCATTGTCAGGAACCGTCAGAGTAATTAAATAGGATGAGTGTGAAGGGGTGCGCCAACAATGCTGATCGTGTTTTTGAAATTGATGAATAAATATGCATTTTGATGAGCCTCTTTCTTTGCCATGATGGCTTTGTTTTTTTATTTTCTCTGCAATTATCATGAAACTCAATTTAAATGTCATCTTTTTTTTTCTATAGAAAGTAGGGCTGGGCACATTCACGTGTTATCGCATCAACAAATTAATTAACGCAAAAATAATTTTATCGTACCTTAACGCAGTTTTTATTATCATTATTTTGAAAGTCCATTGCTTACTGGCTCTGAATACACATACAGTCAAACCACGGGTCACTCACGGGAGGGGTGGGATGTTGATCAGCCTGCAAATCATCCACCCAAACAAGCAGTAGAGGAGGCTTCGGCAGACTACGTTGGATACAAAAGCCAGACAAGCGAACAAATGCCACAGTGAAGTGGATAGCTACACACTGCATGCTGATTAGTATTGGGGAAGATGTCGGTCTTAGGAATGTCCTTAAAATCACAACGTAGTCGCTTGCTCGGTTGCTCTGTGCTCCGGTGATCAGAAAGGGAGACAAGCACTCTGCGAGTAAACAGCAGGCGCTCTATGGAGATTAACCAAGGAAATGGCTTCTGTGCGCTACACAGCTGTAGCCTATTTAACTTAAGTTAAAATTATACATAACTTTACCTGATAGGCCTGCATCTAGTTTTGCGGCTCTGCCATGCGAATTCCCTCCTGGTGATTTCCTATTTAGTAAACAGTAATAGATTCTGGAAACTCACAAACAGCGAGGATCAGTCTCTCTTCCAATGATTTGTGCTGCATGTCGCGTACAAAAAGTTCAAGACAGTTCAACTTCGGCATGTGCGTGAGGCGACGCCTTCACCTCACTCTAACAGGGACACTTGCTACTGAACACAGACTGTTTCTGCTGCTCCCTGATAAAAGAAAAATGTTTCTGCTGATAGCTGTTCAGAAAAAAAACAAGAAAACAGATTCATATGGTAACCTGTTGCTCAGAAGGTGCCTGTTATGTTATGATCGTGGCTCTGGTCTCTAACTTGCTTTAACAAGCTAGATAAAAGGTAATGCCCTGGCAGAGGCAAATAGCTTTGGTTTAATATTTGATTTGATTACATTAATGTTTAGATTTAGATTTACAAGAAATATTTTATTGCTACTGTGTAAAGGGAATACTGCTGGTAAAAAGCACCTTATTTGTTTTAAGTGTTTGCAACTACATGTTATTGCACTTTTGGTATACAGCAGTACATTTAAACTAAAAGTGCGCAATACACTAATTTAGAATTCATCATTCAATTTTGTGCATAACTACATGATTAATCACAATTAATCGCAGAAAATCATTCGATTAATCGCGCTAAAAAATTTTAATCATTGCCCAGCACTAATAGAAATGAGTGGTTTAGCTCCTCACATACCCTACCTTCTAATAATCCTAATAATTTTATTCCCTGCGCCCTTCTATCCACAAGATTGCAAAGAAATTGTACGTTGTTGAGCTAAACTAAATTTATACCTTTTACAGTTTACCTAGATCCTTTAAAGGTGGATTTTATCATTGTCATTTTCTTATTTGGGCAGGACTTTATTTAATTGCTTTGTCAAAACTGCTGTGAACATAGGCGGAGTGGGTGTATGGAACAGTATATATTATATACTGTGTCTGCTGCAGACATTTAGCCACTGTTGAAATGTGTGGGCGTCATTATTGCAACTTCTGCTAACTTATATGTCTCTCTATTTTGTTTTCCTCTACAGTGAAGAAGATGACTGAACTTAAGTCTCGGGGTGTAAAGATGTTGCCTAGCAAAGACAACCACCACAAGATATCAGTGTGTAAGTGTGTCAACAGAGTTTTGCAAATAAACTGGCCTGGAATGAAAAGTTTCACTCAACCTTTCCCTTAAAAAGATGCATTTGAAGAACAGGCACAATGTTGCAAAATGGAATGCATTCAAATTTGGCATCGTCATAGGAAAGCAAGCATAACTTGTGGCTTGAGAAAAGTTTCTATATCTAAGTATATCACTCACGGAATGGCCTCAGCTGTCCACTAGCTACCAATGCAAAGCTTTTTCTCACTGAACTGCAGACTGACACCAGTGGCTATCATGGTATAAGTCTACAGTAGGGGTGGGGGGAAAAATCGATACAGCATAGTATCGTGATATTTGCCATGGCAATACTGTATTGATACACGGATGCCAAGTATTGATATTTTATTATATAAATTGCAGATGGGAGTTTTAACTTTTTGGTACTAGAATAATGAAATCTATTGCTTTTTTAGTCCACTAGAAAACTTAACAGGACCAAACAGAGAAATGTATCTTTTTAGATAAACAGATGTTGACAAAGTTTGACTTTAGGAACCTAATTGGAAGTTGGAAAAAGGTAATAAATTGCAATATATCTCAATATATTTAGAATCGCAACATAAATATCGTGATAATATCGTATCGTGGGGCCTCTGGTGATTCCCACCCCTAGTCTACAGTACTGTTAAGGGTTTAAGTATTGTTCTCAATCATAAGCAGCAAGTATAGCTGCAGTGGGAATTGAACTTCATATGTCCTTGCATAAATTTACTTAAACAAGTGAGTCAAGCATGCCATTTCCACAACTTCTGTGTCATTCTATTGGAGAAGATGCCAGACAGTCCTTTTCAGCTCTTAACCTGTCTCAACTCTTGTTCAAAGTCATTTAAACATTTGTTCCTCTACTCCTTGGGCAGAGAACGGGGTGAATGCTGACAGACACAAAGGACGCACAGTCTGTGCTAGAGATGCAGTTCTTGTAGCAAATGGACAGCAGTAATTGCATTGGTTTCTCTTTTCGCCATTGCAGTCTTCCTTGCCCTTGTTCTGTCTCCCGCTCTGTCTGAGCTCACTGTTCATTATCCCATTCAGCTTTCTTTGAGCATCTGTAACATTAACAGCTTCACAGCCATGATTCACCCGACTGGAGTGACTACTAGAGTGACACAAGGAGATGGATGTCGAAGGGTTTAAGAACAACCTGTTCAACAAAAAAAAGAGTTGCATTAATGATAATCCTGCCTCAAGGCCATTTACAATTCATTTTATCCACTTCTACTTCCCACTTTATCTTTTGCTTTTAATCTGTATGTCTCAGAAATGTCCCTTTTCTTCTTTCCTGTTATTTGCATTGCTTTAATGCATTTTATTTTCGCCTTTTTCCACTTTACATTTTCCTGTCTCCATTATTTTATTTTATTTCTCATTTTGGCTGCCTGTGACAACTAATGGAGATACAGGCACATTATGGAAAGTGTGTTTTCAAGTGAAAATCATAAAAAAAAAATTCTCACCATAAACTGTCAAAATCATTAAAACTAAGGACATCTTCTTAACTTACTATTTGAACCTCATCAAAATGAATAATCTATTTAAATGTATTAATGGATCAGCTTGTAGCATGCAGAAATTTGATACTGGTATTCTTTCTTCACATCTAAAGCAACTTTTGCCCCAGTATTCGATAAATAAAAGATCCCCTAAATGACAATACTTAAATTAAATTACCACTCCCAACCCTACCACCAAACACCTGAATTGCTAGACTGCATTTCCGTCACTAAATAACTGTTTGGTGCTGTAATCCAATATGGATTTTTCATTGAATTCTAAACCTTAAGATGTTTGCATCAAATATAGTTTTGTTTTGGGGTATTAAGCCAAACAGTATCTCCTATGAAGATGTGAATAACCTGACATCACAGTCACACATTCCTGAGATCGTCAACATTGTCCTCCTCCTCTCTTTATTCAACAATAAGTTTAACATTATTCTTTTATGCTGCCATTTCTTTTATTGCCTCTGCTGACACCAGTAAGCCTCGTTTTAAATTAATTGCTGTCTTGCCTCACATTGGGACCCTAGCCAATGAGCAGGTGTCACCTTGCTATGGCCCTGCAGACCTTTGACCCCTCCCAGTCAGTCAGATGGGCTCCCCTGGTTGGCCAAGTTTATTTGACCCCTTTTGCCACTCTACCTTCCACTGTTTTGCACCCAGTGACATGATGGAACAGAACACCACCAGGAATGTGCACTGGGATATAATGTACTTGGTAAGAAAGGATTGTGCAGTGCAAATATAACACTGCTCGTGAAAAGACTACAGCAGATGTTACCACACATCAACCTTTTTATCTTTAAATGTGATCTGTAACGATGCAATAGCATTAAGTGACCATTGACCACTAGAGGGCAGAAAGCAATCAACAAACAAACTCATAACAATCAGGCTTAATATTGCTTACTTATAGGAAACATGTTTGTAAAGACTTTCACATAGACATCTAGCAAAACTTGAGCAATACAGGCAACTTATGTGGAGTCCCGCCACCTGTCAAATGGCAGTTCAGTTATTTCCTCTTGATAAAGTTGGGGTGTGGTTAGAGGACTGTCTTCATTACCATTTTCCCACTGGCCAGGTGAGTGCACTACAACTAGCTTGTGAAACTGTGTGACTCAAGAGTATGTACATTTTACTTAATGTGGCAAAATTAAACATTTTCATGATCAAATATTTAATTTAGACTTTCTTTTGTTGAACAATCTGTACTTTACTCATTTTATTTCACTTTGTTTTCCTTTTAGTGTCTCAGATGGGTGTAGCACAGGGACACAACATGTGTCCAGACCCAGGGACCCCAGATCGAGGAAAAAGAAAAGGCTCAGACTTCAGGTAAAAGAAAGTGGATGATGATTTTAGCAGCAGTTAATTAAGTTGTAAGTGTAATTTGAATAGATGAAAGATTCCTGAACAAGAACAGGCTGATTGACACAACGTGACGAACAGACAGTAAGTTGTTTTTTTTAAATATTATCAGGTTTCTTACTTTTCTTTAAGACAAGTGATGACCCAACTTGGCTAAATTAGCTTTACACCTTGACCTTGAGCTATACAAGTATATAAGGTAATGTCTGCCTGTACTTTGTTGCAGCTATTGCAATCAAGAGCCTAAATAATTTTTTTATGTGACTTTTGTCACAATTCATCAAATAAGTAACTTCAACCGTCAACACAAGAGTTTCAGTTTTCTAATTTAATCGTCAAGGCCTAATTAACTTGTGTAAGTGGTATGAGAGTGCTCTGACAGTTTGCTGTTAAGATTGTGCTCCTGCAGTACTTTGTTGTCAGTTCAGTTGTCTTGTGGTAAAATATCCGCGTTTTAATTAGTTCTACTTCCAACGTGTCTTGGATGTAGTCATTTTCTAATTTAGTTTTTAGATGTCAAAAATGAACTATTATAATAAGTGGACAACCTTCATTAGTCAGGGAATTTCAGAATGTTAAAAATGTCACAGTACTGAAATTGTGCTTTTTCAGATTCAGTCCCAAAATCAAATTTTAATCAGTAGTGAGCTGGGAGGACATTTTGGAATATGGGGACACTATTGGGTGCTACATATATAAAAAAATCAGGGACTGCATCTTATAATGTGTTTCAGCATAGAGCACATTACCCAATGTCATGCTCCATAAACCCACTGCAACCAAACCAGATAGACAAATGTGTACACTAAAACAAATACCTTACCATTTGAGCCACTGCACACTAATAGGCTGCCTCTGTGAGATGGGGGTATTACCGGTGGGATTATAGAGTTTCATTTCTGTCAGAGCTGTTGTCTCTCAGTGGTCAACTGTAACACAGACAAATTGGTAACATTTGCCTCCCACAATGCAGCAGCATTTTTAGAAATCACAGCTGGTCTAACAAAATATATGCCCCCCCCCCCAGTAAACGTTTGTTTCCTTACCCCTGCCTCATCTGCACTCCCACTGCTAAATAGAGATTTTTTACAGAAAAGGTGAATGCTGATGTGTTTTACCTGTATGCAATTTAACTGCAGGCGAGGAGCCACAGTGCATTTTTCCTGCGACGAGGGTTATGAACTTCAGGGCTCAAAGAGCATCAGTTGTCTCAGAGTGACAGACAGCTATGTAGGCTGGAGCGATGATCGGCCCATCTGCAGAGGTAAGGACTGACATGTGTGTTGTCCTTCTATGCACATGTGTAATGGAGGAAGTGCCAATGTGACCTCCATTTCCATTTTCATACTCAGGTGCCCTGATGTTGATGTGTTTGCTTGTGAGTGTGCTGTCATTTTGTGTAGGTGCCCAGTCTCTTTTCTTATTTTTCCTCTATGTTATTGTTTCAATATTCACCATTTCATTGTGACTGGCCTGACTTTCACCTTTGTCCAGCATTATTTTGCTTCCTGCTGTTTAGCCATGCTGGCATAGTACTGCCCATCAGTCATGTCTTCTTGACTTCTGACCATTGTGTGACAGGAAGGAAGAGCTGTCGGGCTTCCTGTAAGGGATTCGTGATGCTTATGTGCGCCTCTGTTTCGTTTTCAGCCTCAATGAAATGATTTAATCAGAGTAGATTTGATTCTTGACTTTTTCTTTTGGTACAATAATTGGTTGAATTGATGAGTATCTGGCTTATGAAGTGTATTCATTGGAGCAGGACATTATATTTTACTTTGAGTTGGTGGTACTGTTCCCTTAGAGCTTAAAAAGTGATGCTATGTCAACGTTGTCTTCACAACTTCTGTTGCCCCTAAGTGGCCAAAAAAAATGTGGTAGGTGATTATTTGTTTCATTGATTTAACAGTACTAAATGCTTTGTCGTTACTCCAGAAGGGCTCTGTAACTACAAAGTGCGGAGTGACTTGAAACTCAAAAAGTTTGAGATAATTATACCAAACATTTCTAAGATTGAGATGTTGATCCATCACAACAGAAGGTGCATTGACAGAGTAGTTTATATGAAATTATCTTTGAGGTAAGTTTGTCAGTGGCAGGATCTGTACTAACCTTGAACTATTTGTGATTTTCATTTACAATAGATTTACATATTGTTTGATTTTCATTCACATTTACCCAGTAGGAAGATCTATGTCAGGAGTTTTTGCACCAGTTTTCCCTCGGAGCTTTTGAACACTGTAATCTATGACAGATTTGTCTAATGTAATCATCTGCAGCATTTTTCCATTTTATCCCCTTTAAAATCACCTTTAGGCCATTTTTGCTACTCCACTTTATTTAATGTTCTCTCAAAAACCCAGCTTTCCACAGGCACCCACATTTTATCTTTTGTCTTACACTGATTTGATTGTACCAAAATTTAATTACAGCACTAAGAAGAGGGGGCATGAACTCAGAGGGATTATATGGGTGGGGGGTATGATAGTGCTCTGTCTCAACTAAGTCACTGTCAGTTACCTGCATTTCAGAAAATTATACTGGTATTCATCACAAACATAGTATTGAAGGCCTTGTACTGACACTTTTGTCTTCTGTAGTTTTTTGAACTAAAACATGACAAAATATTTATTTATTTTTAATACAGGCCATAGTATCACATTCAGATTGGTTTTCTGTTTTATGTCAACCAACATTGAAGATTGACATAACATCCGCAATAATGTCACTGAAATTGTCCTTTAAGAATATCACATCAATCATCCTTACTTAACCTTTGGTACTGTGGCTTTGTTCTGCCTCAATGAAGATTAAACGTATCTGGGAATAACTGAAGATCTGTATCCTAAATTAGCATTAGTCATCATTAAATTGAACAGCACTATCATTAGCACAGGAAAAAAAACTTCATATCTGGCTGCAAATTCATTTTCCTGACACGAAATTCACGGTTCCCTTTTCGTCCATTCTTTCTTCATAGTCACGCTGAGCTGCTGCAGTCATGGAGTTTTATTGCTGTCCTGCTGCACCTTCATGTCTATCATTTAACACAGGATGGAGTGTATCAAGCAAGAAAAAATAGGAGGGGATATGATAACTTCAGTGGACTTGTGCTGTATTATTTTCATTAAGGTCACCCTCACTGCCAGCACAACTCAAATTAATTACTTCATTCTCCCCTTAACTTTGCCATAGTTCATTTTACATTTTAATAGGGGTGATTTGGTGGGAGAGGGGTGGAGCATGGAGCCACTGAGTGGGGCTTGAACACCCAAAGGACCTCTTGTAGACGTTACTCATTAAAATCTGGGTAGCTGGTTCAGGCCCTTTCAAATACTTTTGGGTCATATACCCCACATATGTACACACGTACACACTCACTTCCTTTAAAGTAGTCATTAGAAATTCTGCTTTAATTTGAAGGAGTGTTTAACAGTTCTGCCATGCAGTCACCCTCAGGCCTCAATAAAAAGTCACACTGTCCTTTAAAGCTTAGTTTGCTAACTGCTCACCTTCTCTTTTCAGTGAGAATATCCCATCTGTTTGTGTTTTGCTACTTTTTTTCCATGATAAAGTTTATTTTGAAACATTTTAACAATGGCAGAGGATCATTAAGACATTAATGGCTGAGCTACTTTGTTTTATTGTTATAATAAATCACCCTGACAACACCCTTAACAAAAAACAAAACGCCAACCAACTTCCCAATATATTTTAGACCTGTGGGAAAAACTGTGTGATTTATGCGTTTGATTGAATCTTTCATTAGTCTATTTTCCATGGTGCCACACTAAATTGGCAAGTCAAGTGTTTAGCGGGTACACAGCAGTTGATTTTGTTTAGATGGCACTTTGGTTCATAATTTGAGGATGGTTTTAAAAAAGAACAAGTTATGATTACCAAGCACTTGCCAAACAGCTTCCACTTTCAAAAGCGATGGTTGCTCACAGTTCAGTCCTGAACGCTGATGGAACCTCAAGTTAAAGAGGTGGTATTATGTTTTTTGGCTTTTTCCCTCTCCTTTATTGAGTCATATATCTTTTTTGTGCATGTACTAGGTTTGCAAAGTGAAAAAGCCCAAAGTCCACCCCAAAGGGAGTTCCCATCTCCCACAGAAAACACTGCTCTGAACTGCCTGAAAACAGCTTGTTTGTAGTCCAGTCTTTACTTCCCTTTCTTGTGACGTCACAATGAAAATACGTGTCATAATGCTCGCTGAGCGACTACTCCGACATGAAAAACATTGAGCTGCAGCACACCTCTCCTCTCCCTTCCAAACACTAGCTACCCTCCAAGCAGTCAATGGACATGAAGTTGTTACTGTGATGTAGAGACAGAGCTAAGTTAAAACTTTATGGATGAAAGACACTTTTGTTACAGATTATTAACTCACCACTCTTGCTCCAGTCCAAATTGCCAACCTGGTCGGCAACATGTAGCTTACAGCTGAATCGAAGCTGTTTACCGTCTTTTCGCTGACCCACCTTTCTGATTGGCTATTACCGGCCTTTTCCTGACCTGCCCTTCTCTGCTTCTGATTAGCTAGTAGTCCTTAACTAGGAACTTTGCATGTGCAACTCCCAACAAAAATCATTTTGAGACAAGGTGCATCACTCCATAGCTAAAAGGAAGCCTTCAACACAGGGTGAAAAGAAGAGCTACAGCAATGTGCAGTATGACAAAAAATATGGTGTTTTTTGAAAATGAAACCATGTAAACCTGTTCTGGTACAACCCCTAAATAGGATTTTGAACCTGAAAATGAGGATAATACCACCTCTTTAAACAAATGCATTTTGAATTACACTGTTGCATTTGGCAGTTCTGCTTTTTAGGATGCCACCCATGTCGCTTGGCAAATGTTGAGTTGAGAGTTTTGAACAGAATACAGAAAACACAAATAAAATATTGGTTATGCATTATGCATCAGGAAAGAAATACAATTGCAAGTATGAGTAATGAGAAACCTTAACAGGTAGAGGCTGAAGTGGTTGAGGGATGAATCGGCACGACCAGCAAACAGCATCATGACTAGATTTAACATGCAATCCAGGAGATGTTCTGACACATGCTATGTCTTTTGTGGTTTTGTAAATGAGAACCCGTGTGTTTTAAACTGTCATTGACCAAACATTTGCCTCTCTCTGTGTCTTCCCTCGTAGCACCAATGTGTGGAGGCCAGTTGAGAGGACCCAGTGGTGTCATCACATCTCCAAACTACCCGGTCCAGTATGACAACAATGCTAACTGCACTTGGGTCATCACAGCCACAGACATGTCTAAGGTAGAAGTTGTCAAACGTGATTTAAGCAACAGTGCAGTGCTGATTTAGCTTTGTTACTGTAGCAGCCTGTTTCCAGTGGTGTGTTAAGTGGTGTGTTTGGTTTCCAGCAAACTGAAGATCAGTTGACTGGTGTGTTTGCACCAGTTAGAGAGGATCCCCAGAGGGAGCTCTTCTCTGACACACATGACTCATTTTACGCTTTTGATCATTTATACAGGACATTTTGGGGGACTGCTGAAAACCGTTTGACAGAGGCTCTAGAAAAATGTGAGAGATAAAGAAAATGAAGGAGGGAGGAGGGGGTGCACTGGAACTGAGCCAGCAGAAGACAAAGAGAGTTGTTAGAAACACCTGTGGTGAGGGAGAGAAGAAAAGACTAAAAACGGACAGAAGAGTAATGGAGAGATTTTGAGAGCATGCTCAGAGGATATCATGAAAGTGTCATAGCCACTCTATTCAGACCATTGACTTTGTGTTGTGTTCAAGGCCACCCAGCTGCTTCCCTGCCAAAGATCCTTCTCTGAACTCAAACAAAATGGTTTTACAAATCTGTTGTCCTATTGCACTGCGCAGAGTGAAGGAGAGGCTACGTGAGGAGAGAGGCAAGGCTGAGGGGGTAGTCAGATACAATGCACACCCACCCAACTCCACCCTTTGCTTGCATGCTTACAAACACACACACACAGACACCCTTGGGCATACCCGGCAGGCAGCCTGCTGAAACAGACAACGGTACTTTGGGCTGTCTCTCGCTGTGTCTGGTCCAGATGAAGATGGAGTGAGGCTGTTCTTTCTGTTTAGAGATGTAATGGGCTTCTATTCCTGCCTGTGCACATAGGCCCAGCCAGAGGAGACGTTAGGTCAGGCAGGAGACTGAGGCGGAACTGGGTAGGACGTGACACAGCTCTTCTAGACCTAAATGCAACCTTGTGGCATCATGACTAATGTGGGTTCTTGTCAAGTGGTGTTCCTACATAATTTCCTGAAGGTATTGAATGCAGCTGTTTTTAGTTGACAATCTTTTTCGCGTCTATCAGTCAGTGTCAGGGACACTCGGGTGTCTGTTCTGAAACAACCAAAATGTCAGACTTGGCGTCAGAGATTGCAAACAATATAAAGTATATTTATGGTTGCTGTGCTTTTTCCCCACTTTTTTGTTTATTCCTTCCTTTTCTGTGCCTCACCTGTTGGCTGGCAGATGGGAGATGAGTTTGTGGTATGAAACTCTATTTATCGAGTGATCTGACCTATTTTGCCTACACGCCATCCATCTCTTCTCTCCACCTTGGCAATTTTCATTAGGCACTTGGTTTAACATAGGACAGAATGCAATTTGCATTTATATAAGCTTTTTCATTAGGCCTGGCTCTCTCAGTCCTCTGAAAACATTAAGAATTTGGTGGGAATCAGTGGCAGCCAATTTAAAATAGGAGACAAAGACAGTCTTTGCTTTGCTTTTTACTTATTTATATTTTAGTCTCCCATGTTACCCTGCTGTTTTGCCTTTTTTATTTTAATCAACATTTTTCACAATCATAATGGAACCTTATTTGTTTGTCTGTATTCATTAGAGTTGCCCCTTGCTTCTTTCAGCTAGGGCACATTTAATGTTTTTCTTACCTTGAGCCACCTTTTCTCCCACTCTCCCACCTGCAGCATAGAGATGAGATGAAATGAATAGCTCTGTTTTTCCCCTCACTGTTTAAATCCAATACATAAATCTTTTGAAACCTTTATGTCACCTTTATGATGCATATATTCACCTTGTGGACAACCTCAAGTCCCTTGCCACCTCTCCTAATGCACCTAAAGTCATTGTAAGTCTGGCTAAGTAGGCCACAAAGGCATCTGCAGCCTGCTGATTTGATGAGCAAAGAGAAGGGGTCATGCAGACCGTCTGGCAGGCAATTAGATATTTGATTAGTGGGAGAGAGTTCATAATCACCAGGCTGAAAGTCTCAAAATATACACACACAGTCACATATGTATCGACAGCAACTCTGTGGCTGGACCACGCCGATAATTTACACTGGATGAATGATGACTCATGAATGATGTATCTACAAGAAAATAAATACATTGATAACAATAAATGTTTTTGCGTACAACATATCCACAGCTGTTGCATATGTGTAAATGGAACCGTGCCAGACAAATATTCAAAAGAGATTGACAGATGATAGCAGGAAGGATAAAAGGATGGAAAGCCACAGATGGGGAGAGGTCTCTCCTCTGCAGCTGGTGTCAGGAGCATTCAAGCATCTGTCATTTACGGTTGTCTCGACGATGTCCCCACTGTTGTCCAGGTGATCAAGCTGACATTTGAGGATTTTGACCTGGAGCGAGGCTATGACACCCTGACGGTGGGAGATGGCGAGGTGGTCGGAGACCAGAAGACCATCTTCCATGTGTGAGTGACTCTTTTGTCCTCTAACTGTTTGGCTTTGATCTTTTCGTCCATCTATTCTCTAAATTATTCCGGCTTTTACTCCTCGCCATTGTCTCTAGCAGTCATTTTCATTTTTGTTCCATGTAATCGTATGTTGTGTTTTGCTTTCTCTTTCCTCTTCATCTCTCGTCTTTTTGGCACACGTGCCTTTTCTCTACCTCCACTTCCCTGCAGCCAGCAGCACAACTCTGTCTTCCCTTTACCCTCCAGCCCCTTTCTGTCTCTTGTACTATTTCTCTTTCATTTCATCACCACCTGATGCATGAAAAATAGATGCTGCAGCACATTGTCAATCATCACTCTTTTCGGTGTTAAAAACAAGATCACAGCCATGTGGTGCAGCATTGCGACCTGCATATTGATGTCTCCAAATGGAGTTTGCGCTAGCAGATGCTCCATAACAATTCACGGGATGTTGTTATTAATTGTGCTGGAATTTACCACCCTTATAAAGTTTTTATAGATCAATTTTAATGCATGGCTGCCTTGCCCCGGGTGGGAACAGGGAGGAGGTTTGAGGTTTGTTGATGAGAGAAGATCTTCCTCACTTTCCTCACTTTGTGTACTTGCACAACACACAAACTCTGAAAATGACCTAATCTCTTCAGTGAAGGACTCCCTCTGCCCATATGGACTTCTTTATGATGTGAAAGTAGATTGAGCAATTCTGTCATTGAGATTGGATGCGCTCTTGCACACAAACAAACTAGAACAATTTAGGACCAGAGAGAGAGTATACTGCAGCTATCAGCACAGTTTAACTTGGGACTATATTTTATGTGACTCAGTGGTGCAAGGAAGCGTGTGCAGGGTGTAGGAAATAATTTTTTTCAGAACTTTAAGGTCGGAGGTATGTAACCCTGCATGCTCAGTCATAAATGTGGTGTTTAATAGGTAGTCCGTCACAACCAATCAAATCCTCCCTTTTTCTTCTCTTGAAAGGCACTGTGCACTGACAGTTTGATAATGGAAGAGAACAATTTGGTGTGAATCTGCCAAAAACATTTTTCCCACAGGGAAAATGATGTCCTTGTGTGGGAAGAACATAATTGCCAAGAGCAGGACAAACACATGGACCCTTATCCAGACACTACTTACTTCCTTACCACTCCCACCAACCTCCATGTCACTAAAATTAGAACCCTTAATCACTTACTCTGCAGCTTCACACTTTCTAATTAGAGCTGGGTGGAATTACTATTCAAACAGGATTAAATTACTTATGTGGCATTGACTGATCTTGCCTTCATTTCCCACTTTCTTGTCCCTGACTGTTTAGAATAAAACTTTTAGGTTAAAAAAAACAGCATCTTAGACTGGATTTGCCTGTAGCCATTTAAGAACACTTTTCTTTGATGGGAAAAGTCAGATAGTTTAAATATATAATCAGGTGGTGTTTTTGTTGCTTGCATTAAAGTAATTTAACAATGCAGTGGAAACAGGGCCTTTGGCTATGAGACCAATTTCACCGCAGTAAGTGCAAACACTGCTTATAATAATTGAAACAGCAGATCCACGTTTCACAATAGACACACCTTGTGTCATACTATATGTAGCACAAAGATCAAGTATATTATATGTGAAACCTATCCTCTTGTATCTTTTTGTAGCCTGTCTGGTACGACCACACCAGACCTTGTGGTTAGCACCAGTCACCAGATGTGGCTCAATTTCAAGACAGATGATACCAGTGGCTCCCTGGGCTTCAAGGTGTCCTATGAAGGTAAGGATGTTTCGCACATTGTGGTTGTCAGTCAGTGGGATGTGCTGGCTTGTAGTCTGCGTTTTAAAAAAAATTCTTTCTTTGACAACCTCACAATTCAATGCATTTTTTGGTCATATACCCTCACTGCATGAAACATGGGAATTGTGTCAGTAAGCAGCGCTGTAAATTGCCGTGGAAGTTCAGGTTAATGACTGTTCATGGGAATTTGTAGGCATCACACAAAACTACCACGAACTGCCAATACTTGACATGGGATTAAATTTCTGGCAGTTTTACAAGCCTGACTAGCTTTCCAGTTGACCCCCCTCCCCCCTCCTAGCCCATATGCATTTTGACTCACTGCTCAAAGCTGACATCATAGGCTGTGACAGAACACACGTTGCTTCAGTTGACTGTAAAATGATTGTCCTTTCCTGCATTCATCATCCCGAGTTCAGTTGGAAAAACTCTGGAGTCAGAGATGCTGCTTCGGTCTCATCTAAGTAGCATCATAACAAAATGGCCATATGAGCTCTTTCTGCTCCCTGGCATGCTGCATCTACAAATTACAGCTAGATAAAGCCCTTGAACAAAACACATACTGTGCCAAGGACTCAGTCTAAGCAAGCACTATTAGTGAATGACGCTCCAAATTACTGGTTCCATTGTAACTGCACAAATTCTGCTTTTAGATTAATTATTTGTGACATGTTTGATGCTTTGAAAGCTAATGATGCAGGACATTAAAGGCACTTATTATGCTCAAATAAAATTGGTCAAAAACAGTTAACAGGCCAACCATGCAGCCTCCCACAGATAGCTGATTCATGTGTCCTATCGCCTAATCCCAGTGTGTCTCATGTAGGTGCACGCATGTGTGAACTTTCCAAAATGGGAATTAACATTTGTATGTGCCTGCATGCTTGTGTTAAGGTGAGAGACAAAAAGGAGCGACGTGTGTGTGTGTGTGTGTTCTGTTTGTCTGTGTGTATGTATGCGACTATGGGGAGTTTGCCAGAGTTCTTCATCTAGATAAGTCTGCTGTTTGCCTCTCAGAAGCACAGCGAGTCTTCTTCCTTGCCCACAGATGCTTATTTTTCATCAGTAAAAATAACAGAGAAAGTGGAGCAGCATGCTGAACCAAAGTGTAATTAAAACAATGAGTTCTACTTAATGAAGGGGAAGAAACGCTTTGAACCACTTCACCTCCCAGTTTGGAGCACCCAAAATCTAATTTGCATTCTCAATTACTTGTATTTTAAGCCTGATCATCAAGTGTAATTGCAAACACAGTCATACCAGTACACACACTCCCACCTTACTCATGCATTGGAGTGTGGGCTGCACACACTCCAATGCCTGGCCTCAATCTTTCATAATCGGGTTTATTGCTAGGTACATTTTCACATACGAGGAATTGCCTTGGTATGAATTGGTGCTTACAGTACACATAACATAAATAGTAATATAAATATATAAAAAGTAAGGAGATCAGAAAAAATGTAACAATATATAAACAAATATAAAAAGATACAATAATACTATAATACAATGCTGACATGAAACATGAGCATACAGCACAGTTGAGCGTTGTAAAGTGTGTGTGTGTGTTTGGGGAAGGGGGCATGAGAGTCACTGACAGTGGGGACCCGGGCCTTGTTGAGGAAGCCCACTGCCATCTGCCAAGAAACTGTTCTTGTGGCGAGAGGTTTTGGTCCTGATGCACCGCAGCCTCCTGCCAGAGGGGAGAGTCTGAAACAGTTTTTGTCCAGGGTGGGAAGGGTCAGCTGCAATCTTTCCTGCACGCCTCAGAGTTCTGGAGGCGTACAGGTCCTGAAGAGAAGGAAGATTGCAGCCAGTCACCTTCTCTCACGCTGCAGCCTGCCCTTGTCCCTGGCAGTGGCAGCAGCGTACCAGATAGTGATGGAGGAGGTGAGGATGGATTCAATGATGGCGGTGTAGAAGTGCACCATCATTGTCTTTGGTAGGCTGAACTTCTTCAGCTGCTGCAGGAAGTATATCCTCTGCTGGGCCTTTTTGATGATGGAGGTGATGTTCAGTTCCCACTTGAGGTCCTGGGAGATGATGGTGCCCAGGAAGCGGAAGTCCACAGTGGTGACTGGAGAGTCACACAGGATGATGGGGGAGGGTGGGGCTGGGCTCTTTCTGAAGTCTGCGACCATCTCCACTGTCTTCAGAGCACTGAGCTCCAGACTGTTCTGGCTGCACCAGGTCACCAGATGGTCGATCTCCCACCTGTAAGCGGACTCATCCCCACCAGAGATGACCCCAATGAGGGTGGTGTCGTCCGCAAACTTCAGGAGCTTGACAGACTGGTGACTGGAGGTGCTGCTGTTTGTGTACATGGAGAAGAGCAGAGGGGAAAGAACGCAGCCCTGAGGGGAACCGGTGCTGATGGTCCTGGAGTCAGAGAGATGTTTTCCCAGCTTAACGTGCTGCTTCCTGTCCTTCAGGAAGTCAGTGATCCACCCACATCCACCTGAGTCAGGCACGTTCATCTGAGAGAGCTTGTCCTGAAGCAGGGCCGGGATGATGGTGTTGAAAGCAGAGCTGAAGTCCACAAACAGGATCCTGGCATAGGTTCCTGGGGAGTCCAGGTGCTGGAAGATATAGTGATGGCCATGTTTACTGCATCATCTACAGACCTGTTGGCTCTGTAGTCGAACTGCAGGGGTGGGTCTGTGATGGATTTCAGGTGGGACAACACAAGGTGCTCAAAGGACTACATAACCACAGATGTCAGGGCGATGGGTCTGTAGTCATTTAGTCCAGTGGTCCTTGGTTTTTTGGGGACAGGGATGATGGTGGAGGCTTTGAAGCAGGCCGGCACATGACATGTCTCCAGTGAGGTGTTAAAAATGTCTGTGAACACCGGAGACAGCTGATTGGCGCAGTGCTTCAGGGTGGATGTGGAGACAGAATCCGGTCCAGCTGCTTTACAAGGTTTCTGCCTCCTGAACAGTCTGTTGACATCCCTCTCTAGGTTGGTAAAAGAGGGGGAGGAGGTGGGGAATGAGATGGTGGACTGTGGCTGATCAGTGGTGTGACGGGGGATGGTCTCAGGTCTGTCCCATTGTCTTTCAAAGCGACAGTAAAACTGGTTCAACTCGTTGGCAAGGCGTGAGTCATTCATGGATTGGGGGGATTTAGGTTTGTAGCTGGTGATCTGTCTGAAGCCTCTCCAGACAGAAGCAGAGTCATTATTTGAGAACTGGTGTTGTAGTCTCTCTGCGTACAGCTGTTGCATCTCGCACCGCCTTGCTAAATATGTACTTTGACTCCTTAAACCTGGCACGGTCACCACTCCTAAACGCCTCTTCCTTTTCCAACCTCAGCTGTCTGAGTTTAGCTGTGAACCAGGGTTTGTCATTGTTATAACTCACCCTCGTCCGTGTTGGAATGCAGCTGTCTTCACAGAAGCTGATGTAGGACGTCACAGCCTCTGTATACTCATCCAGGCAGTTGGTAGCAGTCCTGAAAACATCCCAGTCAGTGCAGTCCAAGCATGCCTGGAGGTTCTCTACAGCTTCACTGGTCCACTGCTTTGATGTCCTCACCACAGGTTTACAGATATTTTGTTGTTGTCTGTATGCAGGAATCAAGTGAACCATGGCGTGGTCAGAGTGTCCCAGTGGAGCTCGAGGGACGGCGTGATAGGCACTGCTTACTGTGGTGTAGCAGTAATCCAAAGTTTTCCCCTCTCTGGTTGGACACTTTTTGAACTGTCTGTATTTGGGGAGTTCATGGCTGAGGTTTCCTTTGTTAAAGTTACCAAGAACAATAACTAAGGAGTCCGAGAATGTCCACTCTACCCACAGTATCTGATCGGCCAGCGTGCGCTGTGCCTCCTGCACGTTAACCTGCGGTGCGATGTAAACACCGAGCAGAAAGTAGCCAGCAAACTCACGGGGGGAGTAAAATGGCTTACAATGTATCAATTAATATTCCAGGTCATGAGAACAGTGTTGCTGAATCACTGTCACATCGTTACACCAGCCACTGTTAATGTTAAAACAGACACCTCCACCTTTTGTTTTGCCAGAGAGTTCCATGTCACGGTCCGCTCTGTAGACCTGGAAGCCAGCCAGCTGCAGCGCGGAGTCCGGTATTGATCCAGACAGCCACGTCTCGATGAAGCACAGAACAGAAGATGAATAAAAGTCTCTGTTTTTCCCCACCAGTAGCCGAAGTTCGTCCATTTTATTGCACAGTGAGCGCATGTTGGAGAGAAATTTTCCTGGTAGCGGCATGTGGTGTCCTCTTCGGCGTAGTCGCACCAGCGTGCCGGACCTTCTCCCCCTCCTCTGGCGTCTCACCGCATGAACAGCGGAAAGTGAAGCCTTGACCAGAATGTCCAATAATTCCACTGATGACACAAGAAAAGTCGGAATTCAATCCACTGCCGTTGTTCCCCTGATGTTTATGAGCTCTTCTCTGATGAAAGGGCTCCGGGTATCACAGCAGAATGCAAAGTTAATAAACGTAAACAAAACAAACAGAGCACCAAAATACCATGGCTGTCCTGAGCGGCGCCATCTTCATCAAATTGAACTTTCAACTGAAATTGTAATGCTTCAAACTAAATCGGCATTGATGCATATGTGTAGGTCTAAACCCAGCCACAGGAGTACTTAGTACTGACACTGAGCATGTATAATTTGAAACATTGAAATATTTGGAGTTATTTACACCCATATGCAAGTGCATGCACCTACCAGACTGTAGCTAACATCGAGGACACAGGGGTCATGTCTTTTGTATTTTTTCTATAGTATAAGTGGAGGTTTTCAGAGCCTGCTCAGACTGCAGACTGAGTGTCTAGAGTTTATGGTGGTAAGTTGGATATTTCAGATTTCTGCTTAACTGCACAGTTACTTTATTGCCATGTACACATAAAATGAGGTTCACATGTTGTAGATACTTTGAGGCTTTGATTTTTTTTTGCTGGAAGTCTGGGTCTGTAAAGCCCATTGACACATTGTATGAAATACTGGGTTATACAAATCAATTTCATTATTTTCTTTTTGTCTTTTTAGGCTTCAGGAGCCTGCAGTGTAGTTGTTGACATTAATGCACATCTGAGTACAATACTTGTCATGTCAAACAGTCATATGCCATTAAATCTATTCCCTTATTCATGAGAATTAAATGCTGTTTCCTTAATTCCTGCCTGCCTACTTATACAGAACATACACAGTGACACACACATTAATTTACAAACACATTAATTGGTCAACTGATTATCTGGCATGTTGAGATAACCGGCATCGGTTGATGCCTGCACTCATGAGGCCAATGAACAAAAAATGTCTGTGGACGCATCTGCAGGCAGCCTAGTCTGTGTGTCAGCAGTGAAGTGTTGTTGGCGCTGCCCCTTTAGTTAGTTTCAAGCCCTCAATCATCACCATCGTCTTTTCTCAGTGTTAACATGTTTCTCCAATTCTAAATGAATGAATGAAATAAAACCATTACTGGCTAGGGTTAAATATATATTATTAAACTGCATTATATATCGGCCATCAGCCACCCTGTTCTCTAAAGGTTGGTTGACCACTACATCTCTGTACATGCACACAATTCAAAGGGTGATTATTTATTGCCCCAACTTTTATAAGTTCTAATTGTAGGCACCTATAAGGCAGAGAGGCCTTACTTGAGAAAAACACTGCAGGGATTTTGAGTTTTTTCAGTGAGTCTGCTGCACTGACAACACATGATTGTAACTGATGTGTGTGTACTTTTGTGCATTTGCACATGTATGTATACGTATGTATTTCTGCGTCTGTCTTGTAGCTTACATGTCCTTCTGGATCATATACATTCCCTTCATTAATTTCCCTTTAGTCCTCTCTCAGGCTCAACTCAAAAGTTGCTTTTAGCATTCCCCCTTTTAAAGGTGACTTCCTCATAAGATCAATGAGTTGTCTTGTGAATGAGGCTGCCTCAGGACAGCCATACATCCAAACAGCAGTGAGCTCTAAATATGTGTTCTAAATGATGATCATCATTAAGGCTGAGTATGGATTTATACCCAGCACCACCCCTGGTGCGGTTTAAAATCGTATTAGGCCCTGCCATCATTTCCTGGATGGATGAGCTTTCTGTGTTGCCCCATCCGGATGCTGCGATAGGATGCCTCAGCATTCCCATCTGCAATCTGCAACCTCGGAAAAGTAGAAAGAAGACTGAGTGAAAGAAAGAGGGATGCATAAATCTTGAGATAATGAAATTGCCGTATGTGGTTTTAAGGAAGAAGTGTGGTCATGGAGGTGTGTGTGTGCATGTTTGTGTGTGTCCGTGTTTGTGTGTGTTTTCACCTGAAAGTGCTCATGTCAGCTTCCAACGCATGTGAGAACATTTGTCACACAGTAAGAGGGATGCATTTGCTGGGGGAGAGAAAGAGGTTTACAACATTAGTGAGTAACACTTTGGGAGCATAAAGAGACAGTAACGAGTCCTTAACTTCTAAATTATACAAAAGGAATGCATGACGAGACGGTAGGAATATCAGGTAATTCTGCATAGAAGCTGCATAGATGCATAGAAGCTAGTATAGTCTTGTCAGCTCAAAATGAACTCTTCACTCAGTCATACATTGCTAACATCCATTCAGTTCCAGTTATCTCCATTTAGTCTTAGCTAATGCACAAGACAGGGTCAATGTCTCTGATGCACAATTTCAACAAACCAGGGCATGTGCCCTTAACAGCAAGCACTCTCAGATTGTTTTTATTTAATGGTGTAATAGTGCCGGTTCACTCCATGCGACCCCCACATCTGGTCGAAACACAAGTTCTAATGCTTCAGTGACTAAAAACAGAAGACCTGACCAATGTGTGTGGGGGGGAGAGACTTCAAGAATATGAAACATGAAAATTGGCTTAAGCCTTAGCTGTGGGAACAAGTAACCAAATCCATTTCTAACAGCCTGATGATCTGTTTTCTCAGTAAAGTCCCTGTTTTTAACATTCCTAACAAGCTTTTTTTAAAAACTGATGTAGGCTAACTATTCCTATCTTATTCATGTCTTTAAAAAAAGCTGGATAAACAAGTCTTGGACCGATCACTGCTGCGTGATTAAATCGATATTGATCATTTCATCTAAATGTTGTTAGATAAAAATGTCAGTGGTCCTGTAATAAGTGATTGAGAGAACATCCTATTCTGCATGTGCACTTTGTTGTTTTCCACAAGATGAGAATTATATTTAAAAAACAATGTGATCCTGATCTACTCTGAGGGAAGAGGGTGGGGATGTGCTGGTGGGAAGCTCCAACATCCAAAAGATGAGAATTGGCTGCAGAACAGCATTGTATAAAATGATTAGGGAAGTCATTTTTCTAGTCTGTATGACTGTATGAACACGAACACACTAATGTTGCAGGTTGATTTCGTGTGAGATCCTGCATCTTCTTATCATTTATTACATATGCAGTTGTATCTTGTCAATATCTGCTGGAGGGTACAGCCAGTAATAACCTTGAGTTTAGATGTCTCTTTCTATCTGCCCTGCATCTCCATCAAATATTTTAGGAAAACTGAAGAAAATGTGTTTCTCATGTGCATTGATGTTCCTCTGCTTGAAATGATTATGTATTATCAATGTCAGTTTTGCATACTGAATATTGTTACCTTTTTATCGCTACCTTTTTTACCTACACAGAAATTGACCAAGGTAGTTGCGGAGATCCTGGAATTCCAGCTTATGGCAAACGTGAGGGGACAGGTTTTCGTCACGGGGACCGACTCTACTTTGAGTGTCTGCCTGCCTTTGAGCTGGTGGGGAAGAAGAACATCACCTGTCAGAAGAACAACCAGTGGTCGGCAAAGAAACCCAGCTGCGTTTGTAAGTTCTTGGATGCTGGTTATTCACATTCTACATACACCACATGCACACTCATGTGGGTGCATAAATATGTATGTTAGTGCAGATGAGCTGCATAATAAATGGTCAAATAGTCCTTATTCTTTGCCTGGCAGAGGCTGTGGATTTTGGAACAATAGGAGCTCTTACTGGATAATTAACGCCATGAAAGACAAACACAAAGATTGAGAGAGTTAGAGGGTGAGGGGAAAGGGAAAAGAGAGCTGACCATGCACATAATACCCACTGTTGTATTATTGATATGATGATAGGGTGGACAAAAAGCTGCAATATCTAGATAAACGTCACTGAGCTGAATGACATGAGTCAATTTGGCCCCATAACACTGGTTTTATTTAGTTGACATTTAACCAACCAGTCATGCAGACACAAAGCAGTATGCTTGTCTTTGTCATTGAAATTGACAATGTTAATAAGATCATGTGCTTTACTAGTAGAGTATTTATTAATATCCCTTATTTATTCCAGTGAACACAGTGTTAGTGCTTTTTTCAAAATTACAATAATGTAAACAGATGCATCCTAAACCCACCAACTATTTGCTACTGATGCTACCTTGGAGAACGTACTGATGACAGGTCAGAGCACTGCTGTTTAGCCACCAGCTACAGTGGATACGATAGTTAATAATGTCAAAGGAAAAAATGGAAGAATGAAGTTATAATCACACATTGCATGGATGCAAAGCTAAGGGCAAACCTGAGATAAAGTCATTACCATACCAGTGCAAAAGCTAGAAGGGAGAAACCCTGTCATGTCGTGGTTGAGATTAATTTCATATTAAAAAGGCAATCGTGGCTGCAAGTTCTGGTAGTTCTATTCTTTACTCTAGTCATCCACACTTGTTACCAGATGGACTATTGAAAGTTCCTGTGCATATTCAAAAATCTATCTGTTGTGCATTTGTGAATGAAAGTAGTGTTTTGTGTCAGTGACTAAGACTCAAGTTATCTTACATATCCCCCCATCCCACCACCTTTCCATGTTTCTTCATTAACTTTGAACTGAAGTACGCTTAGTTGGTGTTGATGTTGAGCTTGCAATAGTTTTTAATGAAACATCCCCTGACAATCAATAGACCCCAGCACCTTGGAAGCTAGACCAATTAAGTAAGGAGAGTCCAGATGATACGTGACATAAAATTCAAAACCTATTTAAACTAGATGGTGTAGTTAAAATGTGAAGCATGACTCTGCCTTTTCCATTTCTCATTTGTCACTTGTAAATTTATTTAGAAACGGATTCTAATCGATAGTGTAAGGTTTAAATTTGACCACATCACCGTAACCACTGCATTGTTTTCAGTGCCATTTTCCTACGACTCCTTATCCAAGCATATTTCTGTTTAACCTTGCCAGACCACCACATGCACAAAGCAGAAAGTGTGGGCTGTCTTTCCAAGGAAGGCTGACCAGTAACATCAAGGCATTGTGCTGTTTTCTTCTAATCACATCCATTTGAGCAACTGGGATCAAGTGGCAGCCTTGACAGTAATCAGGGAGGGAGATGAGACCATTTTTCATTTCCATTATCAAAACATTCCTTTCAGCCTTTTTAGACATTGTTTGAAAACAATGATTATCTGGTTACATATTTACAAGATGTTTCAGGCTAAGGCTTTCTCTATTCCCCATTTCCTAAATAAGATATTGTTTCTAGTGGGGTTCCTCCTCTCATATAATAAATAGTGGATAAATATATAAATAAAGATAAACAATTTTGCCACAATAAGACACAAACAATTGTTCTTATATGATGTTATTGGCAACTTTCATTACTTTCGGACATGGTTCCTTTTCATTACTTTCTTGTCCAGTGAGCCTAATGTTGCTGTTGCTATATGCCTACGTGTGCTCATGCTACAAGTCAATAAACTTGTGGTTATAGTGGTGTCTTTTGAAATGACTTCCTCCTGATCTGTTAGATGTCTACGGTATGTGGGATGTGAGGTGGCTTTATACAGGTTCAATATAATTTATCACACCATAATGTATTGTAGTCAGCAAATATAAATGGAATCTGCCACCTATTTTTCAGCCACCTAAACAATACTCCTTTTATGTTTTGTGTTTTCTTTCTTTTATTCCTTCTTTTTTCTTTTTTTTTCTTTGTTTATGTCTCTATCACTCCTATAGTTTCCTGTTTCTTCAACTTTACCACTCCATCTGGGGTGCTACTGTCGCCCAACTACCCCCAGGAGTATGGCAACAATATGCACTGTGTATGGCTGATCATTACCAACCCTGAGAGCCGAATCAATCTGGCCTTCAACGACCTGAGCATGGAGAAACAGTTTGACTTCCTCTCAATCAAGGACGGGGGAAAGGTAGTGTTAAATTATAAGCTGTTGTCCTCAGATACTTTGAATAGCTCTTTGTACAACTTCATCTATTGACCTGTCAGTCATTATGCGTATCAGTAGGAGATGTGCAATCATGTGTCTGCCAGCAGCATTGGACTTGCCAGTCATTTTATCTGTCTACTTCCCAGTATGAGCTGTTTACTCTCTGACTTCTCTCCCTTTTTAGTCTGATATTTTGGTCTCATCAGAAAATCTTTTAACTGTTTTTGTCAGGCCGAGTCTCCTATCCTGGGTACCTTTTCTGGTGACGTCCTGCCTCCTTCTATAACAACTAGTGCCCATGTGGCCCGTCTGGAGTTCCTGACTGACCACACCTACACAGACAGAGGCTTTAACATCACGTTTACAAGTAAGTATTGAATTTTACTTCAAAAGAGATAAAGGAAAGTCTTTAAAGCTTATCACGAAAGCCCGCCCTGACCGGATGCTTTGTATTCTAGATTGTTTGTCCATGTGTGTACAGTATGTGTGTCTGTGCGTGTGTGTACATGCAATAGGCCTCATGAATCATCTGCATTATCTGTGTGCCTGTCTCCCACAGACTGCATAAACTTCCACCCATCAGCAACACATTCCATACACACTCACCCACAGTCGCATAGAGAAATGACAAAAACCCTGTCTTTATTTTCTAAATAGAGACTTGACATCTAAATAAAACCCAAACAAAGAGGCAGCATTCTTACCTGACAGATACATTGCGGCAGTGCTCATTATATTCTATTCTGGGTAGCGGCTGACTTCTGAGGAAATTCCAGATGGGTTTTATACTCTGACGCAGTACACGTTGGCTGCATGCTGGTAAACCCATTTCATGGATATACTGTACCGTGATGGTTTGGCAACCGGATTTCTGCGTTCATTGCATATGCACTATTGTGTAATGAGCCTGATCTTTGCATTCTTTCGCATCACAATATAAATATCTCCGTACAGAATGTCTAACCCTATAAAGCCACAAAGCTATTTCATAGGTAGTTAAGGTGCTGTGGGGAGGTTTGTCTCAGTAAAACTTTGCACTAAAATTAGTTCCAGTAACTTCCTGTAATGCATGCATGCATTGCTTTCATATGGTCTAGTTTGTACTTCTGACCCTGTGTTGACAACAGTGTTTTACAGGCATTCATCTGCTTGAGAGAATATCATTGATATTTGCAGTAGTTTGTCAAGTAGACAATATATATAATGTAATTAATTGTATCATGTGTGAAGCACACATGGCCATATTAGACACTAAAAATACCATTACAGTGGTGAAACATTTATTTACATATAACATTACATTGCAAACAAAAAAACCTTGTCTTCTGTCCAAAACTTGACAAATTAAACCTTTTTGATAATCGTCCAAACAACAAAACAATTTAGAAATAAAGGACTTTTTTACATGTGTGGCCCCTAAATTATCACATATATCTATATCATATAATGAGACAAGAATATTTAGACAAATCATAGGTTTTTTTTATTTATTATTTTATTTACTTCTTATTTTTATGTGTTCATCCAGTATTCTGTGGGACTAGTATGTGAAATTACAGCATATTCAGAAGACTGAACCTGTATTCTGCTCCTAATTCAAAAAAACATTTCTGCTGTGACTAAAATAATATACCTAAGCCTGCCCAGAATGCCTTTGGGCCCTGGCTCTAGCTCATTTGCAGACATGTCATCAAACCAACCCAGGTGCTTCTGTAAAGCCAGTGTGAACAACACATGGCAACTAATGCGTTAATTAGCAAGTTAGATGAATGAATAAATAACCAATGCTGCCTGGTGAATGAATGTCAAGAACAGTTAATTGAAGATGACGGTTAGTTCCCGAGAACAGTGTCATCTAACTGCAGGACTGTTTTTAGGGGGTTGTTGGGATGAGTGGACATGTTCCATCATTCACGTTAATTAAGGACATGCCAAACTGTATTGAGGGGATTTTTGGCACCTTAATAAATAAGATGATTGTGATGGATGAGGTGTGGCTCGCACTCTGTTTGGGTCCAATGGATACAGAAGGGGGATTCATCAACACCTACATGTGTCACCTACCTGCGCGTGTGTACAAGACTGAGAGCGAGCAAGTGAGTAAGTGAGAGAGATAGTGGCGCAGGTGATGTATTTGTTTACATGCCTTGTTCCGGGGATATGCCTCTTCTTGTGTGACTGCGTTTCTCCGTGGCCTTTTTAACTGGTTCCTACTTGAAGTCCCATTGGCTTGAGGATGTATGAAAACAATTTCCCCTGTTTGTTTACTCCACCTATCATTCGGCAGTGTCGTCTGGTGCTGATGATCTGCATATGGTGGGGTTTCCCACCCTCTGGAATCACTGCAGCAGGGTGAATCAATGTGACTCACTAAGTGAAACAAATTTCTTCTTGCTAAATGCTGGCATTGCTTAATGCTGACAGTAGAAAAAAAGTTTCGTCAAGAAACTTGGGTAATTATTTTCGAATCTCCGTGGAAATTTGCATCTTTGCACAGAAAACGTAATATGTGACAAGGATTAATACCAGCAGAATTAGAAGTCTGTTATTTTTCTTGTGTCTTCAACAAGTTGACACTTTGTTTATCCGCTTCTTTTAAAAGCATTTTATCAAACAAAAGTTTTATTTTATATTTTGCTTTTATGTTATGTGACTGAAAAGTGAAATTAGTGACTTTTATTATTATTTATCTTCTTTTTAAAAAACATTTAACACTATTGCCTCACCCTTTTGTCTGCTCTTCACACTAACCCTATCTCCTCTCTTCATTTCCAATAGCATTTCGCCACAACGAGTGCCCAGACCCAGGAGTGCCTGTTAATGGGAAACGCTTTGGTGAGAGCCTTCAGCTGGGCAGTTCCATCTCATTCCTGTGCGAAGAGGGCTTCGTTAAGACCCACGGCTCGCAAACCATCTCGTGCATTCTCAAGGATGGCAACGTGGTGTGGGACAATGCAGTGCCCCGCTGTGAAGGTGAGTAAAAGAGTCGTTACCCTTTGTAACAGCCATCCTACAACAGGTTATTGGAGTGTTTTGTGTCTAACATTTTAGCTACAAAAAGTGTTTCTTTTCTTTCGTTTTTTTTTATTAGGTTGAATGGGATGAAGCCTTTTGCTGGGGACGCATATAGGTGTTTGAAAAACAACATTCTCAGATTTACTGACAGTTTTTAATATTAGTCGCAAATATTAACAAAATGAGTGGGATTTATTCCATATTTTTTTATCCAATATCACAGAGTTATGTTTGAGTTGGGATAGTTAGCTGTGTAGCTCAGAAAATCCAGATCTCACCAGAGTAAATACACAGAGTATTTAAGTCATTAAGATGAAGATGTGTATATCTAGCACCTCATTAGCTTGGTACCCACTTTGTTCTTGCTTATATACACCTGTTATAAACTGATAAAATGGGAGTTTGTTTAAATGCGCACTCTATAGCTAGTAATGTAGCATCACTGCACCATAGAGTTGTAAAGAGAGTATTTCTTCTGCACACCCAAAAGTGAATAGATTGGTGTTGATGAAAGGAGAAGACCAGAAATCAATCTGACAATGGTTTTGCTGCTCCTTGTGGGTTGCATTAATTAAATGACTACAGTTGATGCAGATATAATTAATCAATATCAATAATGGCATAAATTATAATGATAGGGATCACTGAGATCTGACTAAAGGGTGGTGATTGCTGCTAATGATACAGAATCTTTGTTCTTTCAAATATCTGATGCTGCAGACATGCTGTTCTTACATACAGACTGCAGAACCATCCAGTTACTCCTCTGTGATTCAATATTCAATAAACTATTTCAAGAAAACCAGAAAAGGCCTATATAGCAGGCAAAGCTAAAATAAAGCTAGGTGTTAACCAGCTGTGTAGCACATCAAGCACAGACATGGTTAAAACATGTCACTTCCACCTGTGTGCCGCAGCAGCTTTGTATTCCTTTGAGACCATCTATCATACCCCTTCGTTCGTAGAGTAATGTGTTTTATAGATGTCCTTCAGTATGCTGAGTTGGCTGATTAAATCATTCCACTTCAAAGGGAGCGAGGAGCTGGCACTTTAACTAAGCCCTCCACTGTGCCTGTGTGTTCTGGTTAAGGATAGGCAGTTAAAGAGATGCACAGCAAGGTGAGCAGTAACAAAGATGAAGCTATGGGAGAGGGGTCGATGTGCTCAAGTGCCTTTTGTACTAGCGATCAAAGATGTCCCGTTTGCTCTATTTGATGGGGATGACAGCAGTACTTTTATAGAAGACAGATTTTAAGACAACAGCATAGGGGAGGAAACATAATCACACACATGGATACATAATGCATGCCCTTGCACACACATGCAATAACAGGTATGCTCTTTGGAGAAATGGTTAACCTTGAAGTGAGCTGTCACGAATTTACATCAGATGGACCCTGGCAGTTAAAGAAATGGGATGAGCCCCAGCTGATGCATGAGATCATCTATTGCTATTGTCATACATCAGCCGGGAAAGATATGCATAATTCAGTCTCTATCTACTCTTTCTCTTTCTCCATTTCTTCTCTCTCTCCATTAGCCCCATGTGGAGGGGATCTGAAGGCTCCCAGTGGGATCATCCTCTCCCCTGGCTGGCCAGAACTCTATAAGGAGGCCCTTAACTGTGAATGGATCATTGAGGCTCCTCCAGGCTACCCCATCAAGATCATCTTCGATAAGTGAGTCACCCGGATAGCAACTGTTGTTGTGTCAATGTTTTTTCCCCTGTCAGAGTGAGCTTGGATTTTTCTTGCTTTAACCCTTAAACCTTCTCGCAGTTTCATCATGTGCTCACATTTATTTCTCTGCTTTCTCACTTCTTCTTGAATCTCTTCCTCTATCTTCTCTTTCTGGCAGTAATGCATTAGATCTAATGTACATAAATATACACTGCCAACTAGGCTAATGCTATGTTTTATTTAGCAAGTTCATTTGATCCTTTCATTTGATAGCCCCCTTCCTGAAGATCAACAGATTTCCTTACTATTTACACACACACACGCACGTAGACCTGAAGGTTTGTAAATGTAATGCGTATGTAAGTGGAGCTGGTCTGTCAAGGGGAACCAGAGAGTTGGGAAAGGAGGTAACTTTTCCTGATGGTTGAGAGAGAGAGAGAGACACATACAATCGTACGATCAAACGCTACATTAGCTCATCCTTGCAAGCCCATCTCATCCTCATCCCTGCCATAATAACACCCCATGCAAAATGAATACAACATAAATGTTTGTTGCTCTTTAATTTTTATGTAACATCAATAAAATATCACAAACCGCTTCATTTAGATGACATGGTTCTGAAACATAAGCAATTTATTCATGGCTTTGAAGATGAAGAGTCTCTGGCAACAAAGGCGGTAACACACGAGCACGCCCTCACACACGCACGTACACACACATGCTACACAGATGCAGTCGCCAAATGTCTCAGGATTTTCTAAAACTCAACATGTGCATATTGGAAATAATTAAATTAAACCCTCCTGGATTCACAGTGTTGGTTAAAAGCTAAATATTCTGAGCTGCCATAAAGATATTCGTACTATTGTCAAAGTCTTGTTTAAATTACTGCCCATCCATCAGAATAAGCTTGATTCAATCAATCTCTTTTCTGCTGTTGGCATGGAATGCAACTTATAAGATTTTAATTGAGGCCAAATGTCATAAATATTCATTGTTTTTTTTTTTGAATCTCCACACTGGTTTTCAGTTTCAGTAATATAATTGCTTGATTGGTAATCTTCCTTATTAGTTCTGAATTTCACTTAGTGTTGCCCAATTGCCCAAAAGCACATTCACCAGCTTGGCAGCCGCAGGGTAAAAATGAGCTGTAGCCCAAAAATGAGCTGTAGTGTGCCATGTTTGTGGTAATTTTGTAAAACACAATTTTTTTGTGGGTGGGAAGAGTATGCTCCATGTAAATGTTTGACAGACAGGACCCTTATCATTTCAGTTAAATATTCTGATTAAGTGGGGCATATTCCGAAACAAATTAGCAAAAAATACAACTAGCATATAATATGTGACCATCGGAGGCCTTTTAGGGTCTGGGGCCCCAGTGCGGTTATTCACTTTGTCTGGTTAGTAGTCCAGCCTTACATTTGCCACGCTGTAAACCTGACTCAGCACTGGAACTAATGAGAATTACCCATGAAACTCTAGACTAGTCTACATTTTATAGACATATTATTATATGAGAACTTTT
This sequence comes from Micropterus dolomieu, assembly GCF_021292245.1. Lineage (NCBI taxonomy): Eukaryota > Metazoa > Chordata > Actinopteri > Centrarchiformes > Centrarchidae > Micropterus > Micropterus dolomieu. The sequence continues at coordinate 21,408,294 of NC_060158.1, read as the reverse complement.
CCTTGTTTTGGAAAGCATAAAAGTTGTTAAACTAATTTCTCTGTTTCTCAGGTTCCGTACAGAGGTCAACTATGACGTCCTTGAGGTGCGCGATGGGCGTTTTCCCTCTTCACCTCTAATTGGTAGTTACCAGGGCACCCAGGTTCCCCAGTTCCTCATCAGCACCTCCAACTTTATTTTTCTCCTCTTCTCCACTGACAAGAGCCACTCTGACATCGGCTTCCGCATACGTTACGAAAGTAAGAACTTGATAACACAAAGTCAAGCCTGCACCCAAAGATACAGGATAGATACACTGCAAAGGAAGGACTCATTTACCTGTGCTTCACACACCCTAATAGAAATGAATCTATTACAATTCAGACCAAATCAGAGACGGCAACCATAAGCCTTGTTCGCTGTACTAGCAAAAGCTATTCTGTCTTGGTTGTAAATACAATCTCTGGAGGCTCTCAATTTCACCATGAAGCTGTTCTTATTAGAACACCTATAATTAGAAAGAAAATGGGGTGATATTATTCTGTCAGATATCCCTGACTTACCATGCTCAAAATTCTATATACCCTGTCACCTACACACACACACACACAACACACACACACACACACACACACACACACACACACACTTTTCCCACACACCAGTCTTCACTCATGCTGTAAATTCAACCCATAAGGCAAGCCTATCCTTGTTTCTACGTGTGTGGCTCACACTGGTAACCTTTCTCTGTGGTAAATCTCTGCAAAACTTCAATAATTCACTATGGCTGCTACTTAGGCAGAAACTATGCAAGGTGGAGTGGAGAAAAGTGCAGAAACTTCTCATTGGTTTATTCTTGTTGAAAAATGTTCTGTTGAATTATTTATCAGGATTGTGATGAGAAAGTAAACTGCCTTTTAACATTTCTTAACCTCCAATGGACCTATTGAAAACTGTATATAATCCTAATTACATTGCAAGCAAGTGGACTTCCAGTATATGTACCTCTGTCTCTGATAATGTGTTGCTTGTCCTGATATTTTTCTCTTATTTTATTATTATTATTTTTTTTGTCCCGTTCCTCTCTAGCCCTGCAGTTACAGTCGGATCACTGCGTGGACCCTGGTATCCCGGTCAACGGACAGCGACACGGCAATGACTTCTATGTGGGCGCTTTGGTGACATTTAGCTGTGACGCAGGGTACACACTTAGTGACACAGAGCCATTAGAATGTGAACCTAATTTTCAGTGGAGCCGCCCCCTGCCAAGCTGTGATGGTACGTTCCAAAATATTGACCTAGAAATTAATAGTCTCCTGCAAGATTTCCTCCTATTCATAAATGGGATTAAAGCTAAAGTCATTGTTGTATGTTGTTCCAGACGAAACATGAAAAATGGTTGAGCGCTTTATAACATCACATTTCAATTGCTATGCATATCTGAGTTATTATAAAATCCATATAAGATGGTGCTGTTACTTTCAACGACTCTTATTTTAGACTTTAAAAGTTTCTTCCTCATTTCATCATCAATGTTTTATATGTACGGTGGTGAGCTTACCCTTTGATGTTTCCCTTTTTCCTCATCTGTAAACGCTTTTATATTAAAGGACAGTATTGATTTCTGCCCACTCTTTAATGATATTGATGATACCACTCTCTCCTTTTTATGCTGTCTTGAAGGGCATCTCTTGTAAAATGAATTTACAAGTTTGTAAATGCGCAGACAAGTTTTGCAATTTTTTGGGGAAATTTTATTTCTGTCTTCATCCGCTTTGTTTTGGCCTTTCTGATTTCTGCCTCTCTTCTCCTTTCTCTCCTTCATCCATATCCTGCTGTTTACATTTGCCTTGTGTCGCCAGCGTTGTGTGGCGGTTATATCCAGGGGAACTTTGGCACCATCCTATCACCTGGCTTCCCAGACTTTTACCCACACAACCTGAACTGCACATGGATAATCGAGACCTCTCATGGCAAAGGTTAGCAGAGAAATTCTGTGTCAACACATGCAGCAGTCAGATTCAATTTGCCTTACAATGTCATTTCCCCCTACTGAGTGGCCTTTTTATTTTGCCGAACAAGCTGTCTCTGTAAGACTGAGTGCTGAGAGGCTGGCCTAGGGCTACGGCGCCACGGGACGACTCTCCAGTCATGTCACCTTTGATAGAGCGCTCGCATCAAATTGACACATCCTTATTTGTGGATGCTCTCTGTGCGTGGGTGTAATATCTTTGATAAGTAGTAGAGGAAGAAGACAGAGGATTGATGCTGTATGCATCATGAAACTGACACTCCGGTCTGTCTCCAGTGAATATAAGTTAGTTATAAGTCATATCATTTTTTAGATTTTTTCCACACTTAAGTGAAATTCCAACTTGCAGGAATATTTTTGAACATATGCAGGATGGAAATACAAGAATTGCAATGTACTTATGGGAAGGTCAAAACTAAAAAAATAAATAAATAAACAACACAACTATTTCTACATCTTTTATTCAGGTGTCCAATTCACCTTCCACACCTTCCACCTTGAGAGCCCTCATGACCATTTGTTAGTGACGGAGAACGGCAGCTTCTCTCAGCCCCTGTGGAGACTGACAGGCTCCACACTGCCTCCACCTCTCAGTGCAGGCCTTTTTGGAAACTACACAGCTCAGATCCGTTTCCTCTCTGACTTCTCTGTTTCCTACGAGGGATTCAACATCACTTTCTCAGGTAAGAATGGATTTAGTCATTCCAAATACTGAGAGACGAAAAGAGGGATAGCCGAAAAATGCCGGTCACTGTACTGATCCATGTTTATCACCTAGAGGAGACTGAAACAGAGAGGTAGGGAAAAGGAAAAGAAAAGTAAGAACATTATGCACCTCAGGTTCTTGTTGAGGCTCCAGGGTATGGATCAGAGACCTGCTGTGACCTTTTAATAAAAAGGGTCTGTTTCAATAGGTTATTGCCACAAACAGCGAAGCTTATTTAGGAGAAGGCCATCATACACAGGGAGCATAATAATTAGAAGTCCTAGAAATATATGTAATTACAGCCACTTGAGTGTATAATGAAATAGTTAACATCAAGGGAATTGATTAATTGTAAATGATTAATTTAGCACAAATGGCCCTTTACCTACTGAGAGAATCATTTCACCTCACCTCCTTTTGCTCTCACAGTGTCCCTTGATTTGAACCCCAAGACATAGTAAAAAGGAATGTTCTATTAAAAATCTAATAGACCCTCACTGGCAGTTTGAAATACCAAAAACCACCAACATTTTTAGCTTTACAGGAAGGATGAAGAGCTATGGCTGAACAGACGGAGGTCTTAATGTTGAGATATATTACTCGGAATGGCCCCTCAAAGGCACATGATGCTTTATTCATTTAAATAATTTGGTGTTATGTTGTTTGGATCAGATCTTGGACATTGAGGACATTCGATTAATTTAAGCATCGTTTACCTTCCTATTTATCAGTGGGTAAAAATGTCTGTAATGCCTTTCAAACCGTGCCAGAATTCCTAATCAGCTCAATTTACACTTACACATGTTTAAACTTTGTAGGACATGACTGTGATGTGACAGACCGTAACAAAGACACAGTTTACATGATATTTCCTGTATTTCTGAACATTACATACATTTACACCTTTTCTTGTTATTCTTTCTCTGTTTTTCCAGAGTATGATTTGGAGCCATGTGAGGATCCTGGAATCCCACCCTACAGTACCAGAAAAGGCCTGCAGTACGGAGTGGGCGACGCCCTCATCTTCTCCTGTTTTCCGGGTTACCGACTGGAGGGTCCGGCGAGGGTGATTTGCTTAGGGGGCAGGAGGCGGGTGTGGAGCTCCCCTCTGCCAAGGTGTGTTGGTAGGTGGTCACATGCTTTATTTTGGCTTTTGTCACTCCCCCTCTTCCCTCCTCACAATGCCACATTGCCACACTAGCCCTTTCACATACACCCACCCATTCAGAAATGTACAAAACTGTCAGTCACGTTGGAAGACAACATATTTTCCTTTCAATTCTCCTCAACGTCATCACCTCTCCATCCACCCACATTTTGTCTCTTCGTTGGATAGCTTCCCAGAAACAGCCTTTTTGACTTTGTCCAAATTATGTGGAGCAGCAGCTCTAATGAGGATGGCATTAAAGAGATGAAATATGCTAATTATTGATGTTGCTTGTTGCTAATTCCTGGGAAACAAGACTAGTCAAACTGCAAAGATTTAGGTCAGTATGTTGACTCTATAATGCACCAAATCTTAAGAGCTGCAGTAGTGTGTTGATAATGAAAATGAATTGTGTCCTAATGATTGACCTGCTCGTGTTTGTCCTTAGCATGGCTCTTTTCAGCATATCCAAAACACTGTTAAAAACATAACAGCTTGACCTGCTTTATGAGCGTATTTTCACAACTTGCACAGTTTTTGGTTTTTAAACTCATAAAGTAATTTAAAATAAGTTATTATGATTTTGACAGTCTAATACCAGTAATTGCAGTTTAATAAATACAAATTGCCAAAGTCACATTTATTTTCCTCACCCACAGCAATAAAATCTGGTTTGTTTCTAAATTTTTGTTTTGAGTTTTTAGGCATGTGTAAAGTAGGTCAAGCTATTTCCTTATAAAATGGTTTGCTCGTGTTCTCATTACATATTTATCTGTAGGAATAAAGATGCTAGTTTGTAGTTTCTTGGTCTTTTTTTGCCTCAAGATAAATGCAAATTTTTAAAGGTTGACAGTGATGTGACACATTTTGTTACACTTCTGGCAATCATATTCAGCCTTATTTTAAGTCCCACCGCCTCACCTCATCTTACCTCATTGCATTCATGAAGTTAAAACTCTGTAGAAAACTTTGCCCCACCTTTTTACTTTTCCACTGTTTCCCTGATGTGATTCAGAAAAGGCAATTTTCAAATGGAGTTGAAATTACTGTTAATCATATTCAGATTGCATTGCGATTATGATGATGTGCCACTCAGCATTCAGGTACAGTCATTGACCATATTCTTCTCCCCATCACCTCTCCCATCTCCCTATGCATGATAGCATGAATAAATACACTCTGAGTTTCAAGCATATAGCCATTGACATGTCCTCTGCTCTCTCCAACACCACCACCTTTTCCCTACCTCTCTCCTTCTCTTTCTCTCTGCTCCCCCTCTTTTTCTCTAGCTGAATGCGGCTCATCCGTGACTGGCATGCAAGGGGTGCTGCTCTCACCCAACTACCCCGGTTACTACGGCAACAACCACGAGTGCATCTACTCCATCCAGACGCAGCCGGGCAAAGGCATCCAGCTACGAGCGCGAGACTTCAGACTGGAGGAGGATGACATGCTCAAAGTGAGGGGGTGGGGGGAGTTGCGCCCTCCCCGTGTGTGTGTATGCAGCCTTGTTAGTGTATCTGTGAATGCCCACCTGATCATCTCAATCCAGCTTCCTCCCACTCTCCCTCCCAGGTCTTTGATGGCAGCAGTAATAAGGCTCGTCTGCTGGGGGTGTTTACAGGCAGCGAGCTGCTAGACACAACCCTGAACTCCACCTCCAGCTCCATGTGGCTGGAGTTCATCAGCAATGCGGATAACACCAGTAAAGGCTTTGAACTGCACTTCATTAGTGAGTGACACACAAACACGCACCCACCTTTCTTTACATTTGATATTTACATTTTAGTAAAGTTTGTTTGCTTAAAACTCATTCTCCAACCCTCTTTGTTGCCTCCTACACATACAGATCACATTCGCACTTTGTTCTTCAATACATTCCTAACCCTTTTGTCTCCATTTCCCCTCTCTGTCTCTCCAAGGTTTTGAGCTGGTGAAATGTGAGGATCCAGGTGTTCCGCAGTTTGGCTATAAGCGGGAGGACAAGGGTCATTTTGCAGGCAGCACTGTGTCGTATAGTTGTGACCCAGGCTACACCCTGAAAGGCCCCGAGGTGCTCACCTGCCTGAGGGGGGAGAGGAGGGCATGGGACAGCCCCCTCCCACTGTGTGTTGGTGAGTCAAGTGCTCCTTGAAGGGGTTTGGGATCAAGTGTGTCTATGCTGTTGGCAGAATTATTAGTTTATTTGCCAATTTAATTCTGGGTTCTGCTAATTTTGTAGCTAATTTGTTTTGCATTACAAAAGTAAACAAAAGTATAGAAAGTACTCATTATGCAGAATGACCACTTTCTGAACATTATCATGTTGGATTATTATTATTATGATGCAATAACATGCAAGCAGCAGTTTAATGTTGCAGCTGGCCAAGTTGTAGCAAAATAACTTACATTTTGTTGGTAGTCAGTTGAGAAAAGCTATATGAACTAATTTTTTATATGGAATAAAAATTGCAAATGAAATCTAACTAGTAGCTAAAGTTGTCAAAGAAGTCTAGTGAAGTTTAAAGTAGCATAAAATGGAAATACTCTAATAAATGACAAGTGCTTCAAAATGTTATTCAAGTACAGGGCATTAGTGTACTTAAAGTATTTTAGAGTTTTTATAAGAGGAGTTTGTTATGTTGGAGTAACATTAGGAAATAAACTTTGCCTCTCCAACACTGACTCACATTTCCACCGGCTTCTTCTTGCAACAACTGGTGTCACCGAGAGTCACTCATAGGGATCCTCTGCATGATGTTGTCAGACACCTTGTATAGAAGTCTGAGCCTGTTGTTGGCAAAAACAAGCACTTTTTGTGGATGTAATTTTGACATGCGCAATTGCCACCACTGCAGCTGGTTCGCAGCTGCTGTCTAAAATCATCTGTTGCACAGGTACCAAAACATTTTGTACCAAGTACTAGTCATTTTGACACCAAAATATGTGAAAATAGGGCCCAGGTTTAAAATACCAAAATTATTCTTAAAATACTTTTCTTTGCCAGTGCAGGTTTAGAAAAGTTTTGTGGTTTGTTTTAGCTCTTTAGCTAAGAGCGTTATCTCATTGAAAATGACTCTGCTCTATTTAGCTCCTCATATTCATATTGCATCATTTTTGAATTTAATTCTGCATAGACAGGTTTTTAACCCCTAGCTGTCGGAGGTGGAAAGACTTTGAAAGTCAACTGTACAGAGATCATTTCTCCATTAACGTTTAGCAGAGGCTATACTAATCTGATCTTTTTTTAATTTATTTTGAGTTCACCTTTAACTTTTTGCCAGCTGACACAAATAGTATACGTTATTATATTCAAAACTATTAAACTGACATACGTACACACACATGCTGCCTATATGGTGTCATGGTAACAAACCCAAAGCAATGTTTTGAGTCTTCTCCTGGGCAATATTTTGACAGTCTCTCAGAAGCCAGCCAGAAGCTCGGTAAGGAAAACAGGCAGGATACTGCTTTTTGACATCAGCCAAGGTGATTAGAATAATATTGCTTGGCTCCGGTTTCAACCCAAACTGACAGGTAATTTCATGTCTGGGTACAAAAAACATTCAGCATACTGTATATCTCTGAACACGTTTGTCCTCCCCATGCCCCTTTCACTGCAGATGATGGCCTAACAGCCAGAGTGAATTTGGGAGCAGATGAGGGACTGTTTGTGTTTGTAATGGTGGGATTATTTTCTAGCACCAAGGACACACTGAACACAGATGGGAAGGGTATAGCGAGGAGGGAAGGGGGGGAAATGAAAATGAGTTGAAAACAGTTGGGAGAGTTCACATCCTGAAGGTCACAGAAGAAGAACGTTGCAAGGTTTAGTTGTAAAACTGGTTGTATGCTATTGACACTTAATTTGTGCATAGTCAGTTTTGATAATTACATATAAATGTCTTTTTTTATAGCTCACCACACATTTCTACATATAATGGATAACTGACAGTACATAGTTTTTGTATGGTGCTTCAGTAAAATGTTATATGTTTGATTTGCAAGGAGTCTCCTAGATGTTCAATGTTCCATTTCCATAAATTACAAGACACACACATATAATTTGATCATGCACATGCACGTTGTCTTGTACAGGGGGAAATTTAATCTACTTTGAGAAGAAGGTAAGACAAAAATAGAGGCACAACCTGAGTTGTTTTAGAAAGATGTATGTGGATACTGGAGGGGTAGAGTAGCTGAGGGAGATCCACTGTCATGTCAGCACTGAGCAGTAGTTTCTTAGGTCATAAGGCTGGAAGAAAGAGATGACTTTGTCTTACTGTGATAGATCACCGTCTTCTCTTTTCACCCCACGAAACACGCATAACAGAGGGGGGGGGGAACTTTGAGAGACTAAAACCTCAGCAGTGTGAAGATTGATATGTTCATTTTTGTATATTTTCCCCCTCCTTCCAAGACAGTAAAAGCAAAAATGACAGTCAAATCTTTAAGACATTTTTTGCAACTAAGCATGTAGTCTATTTACAGTATGTGCCGATGTGTGCATGTGTATTGTTTCATGTGTTTATGCTTTGACAGCAAAAATGATCAGAGGCCAGCCCTGGTGATCACTGCTGTTTAAATGCGTGAGGGAGATGGAGAGTCTGAAGGAGGGAGACACAGAGAGAAACAAAGGAAAGATTTATTTGCAAACATGAGGAAATACATGTTTATCAAAAGGAAGGTGCTTTTTTTTTGTCCAATGTGTATGGAGAAGCCACAGCTTGTCCCTGTCTGATGGTCTGTTACCCTGTATGTGTGTACACTGCAGTATTTGTATGTAGTTAGTTGCTTAGTGGCTTCCTTCTTGCCAGGATGTTTCTGTTTGTGTGTGTCTGCCATTGTTGCTGTATTTCAGTACAGGGTCTACTTGCCACAGATGGATTTCACACCCATCATCCTGAGTATGATTCCTCCGTTTTCCTCCTGTTTGAAGGATATATTTTTCTCTCAGGGGAAGGAAAAGAAACAAGAACACTTTTATCCTCCTCTTGTCAGTTGAGATGGCCTCAAAATTGTGAACAAAAAACACTTGAAGTCAGATGTTGTTGGGGAACTTTTTTTTTTTCATTAACTTTTGGATAAGGTAGGAGGTGGTAATTGAAGGGGGGGCTGAAAATTGCTTTTCAGTCACAGAGCGTTTCTGATGGCAATTCATTACTTGAGACTGAAAAAAAACTCCCCACTGTTCTTGACAAAAAGCTTTGGCCTCTAATTTTGCTTTGTAGTTCCAGTGATGTGTGTTTATGTTGTTGTTGGATGTGTGTTGTATACCTCAGGGAGGGGGTGCGGTGGGGAGGCTTGTTGAAATGTGATATGATACTAGAAGCCATATTGTCAACTACTACCACAACTACAGCATCCGTAAGCACCCTCAGTGACATTCAAGTGATTCATGAAAAGTCTTCCACTCTCTTGGTATGATCTGTTGTCTACCATGTTGCCCAGTAGATATCAGCAATATTTCCATTAAGGCAACTTTGTATCTGTTCTGTACAAACGTGCATTATATAGCTTTCCTGACTGATACCTGAACTTATACTGAAGTGTTTGCCTTATCTGTCGAAAAGTCTTTGTTAAAGGTTGCACTGAACTTGAGTCTAATATATTGAATGTTGTTGTTCAGTCAACAAGTCCATCAACTTTCAAAGGCAACAGGATGAGGTCATTGGTTGAGATGGTGGATTGCCTTTGCTGAGCCAAGGAGATACACATAGAGTATATTAAGTTGGCTGCTCTCCCTCCCATCATTCAAATTGCAAACAAGATGATAAAGCACATCACATTTGAGCATATGACTACTATGTCAATAATTAATAATGATGAGAGGAAACTGATGATGCACTTTACTGGAAGTTGGATGATGCAGCTTCTGGTATGTTAAGTATGTTAACTTTTTCTTCATTTGACTTTCAGATCATTGATGAGCTTGTACTTATTTTGCTCTTGCATGTTTTACCCCCTTTACTCCTACTCACCATTCACCCCCTTAATCTCTCTGTTTCTCTTTTCCCTCCTCTTTGTAGCGGAGTGTGGGGGTGCCATCAAGGACGAGCCTTCTGGTCGTATCCTGTCTCCGGGCTACCCAGCTCCATATGAGCACAACCTGCACTGTATGTGGACCATTGAGGCGGCCCCTGGAAGCACTATTAGGTCTGAACACACTCTTTGTTTCCTTGTTCGTGCGTTGTAGTTTTCTGATTACATTGTTCTTTTCCAAGCTTTCTTTCAATCTACCACCTTTCAATATACTTCCAATTTAGCCCCCCTTTTTGCAGTGGTATTCATCACTTTTACAGGTTGCTGTGTAATCAATCTTCAAAGAGCTGCTATTGTGCTATAGTTGAGTTACTTCTGGGTGAGGAGGAATGCCACCTCCAAGCATCTAGGTTTCAGACTACACCGAAGGAAGTTAAATTAATAAGTTATTTTATGCTTTAATACAGTACTGTGCAGGCGTGGTGAATGCTGTAAAGTAAGAATGCTATACACATGCTAATAGACATGTTAATCAATTATATTTATATATTAACAAAATCCTAAGTGAGTGAACAAAAGAAAAATCTAAATCAATTAAAAACTTGGTGTGACCCCTTTTTGCCTTCAGTACTACAATCATTAACATAAAAAGAAACAGCTGTGTAGGAGGAATGCAATTGGCTGAGGGACAGCTAAAGTCAGCTAACAAAGTGAGGTTTCTGAAGACAGACTGTCAGAAGTCATACACCGTGGCAAGACTGAGCAGAGCAACAAGACACAAGGTAGTTCTACTGCATCAGCAGGTCTCTCCCTGGTAGAAATTTCAAGGCAGAGAGGTTTCCAGTTGTGTTGTCCAAGCTGAAGCACAAAGAAAGGGGCTGCAGCAGATAAAAAGACCCATCATGCTTACACCCCTTCACCACTGGAAGATGTTCAGCCGTGCCATCAGCTCAGAAATGGCAAAAAACAGTGGGACCCTGGTATACCCATCACCCACCCACCCGAGTCTGGTGAGCAGTGGTCATCATGGAAGACTGGTGGCCAAAAAGCCATACCGCCGACATGGAAACAAGGTCAAGCAACTTAGCTATACACAAAAACACAGGAACTGCAGGAAAATGGCAGCAAGTGCTGTGGATAATTAAGTCAAAATGTGCATTCATGGCATACTTTCAAGATGTTGGAAACAATCCTCAGAGATATTGGTCTATTTTGACATGATAGCACACACATCCATGATGCGAATCTCCCGTTCCACCACATCCCAAAGGTGCTCTGTTGGATTGAGATCTGGTGACTGTGGAGGCCATTGAAGTACAGTGAACTCATTGTCATGTTCAAGAAACCAGTTTGAGATGATTTGAGCTTTGTGACATGGTACATCATCCTGCTGGAAGTAGCCATCAGAAGATGTGTACGCTGTGATCATAAAGGGATGGACATGGTCAGCAACAATACTCAGGAAGGCTGTCGTGATTAAATGATGCTCAGTTGGTACTAAGGGGCCCAAAGTGTGTCAAGAAAATATCCACCACACCACCACCACCATCCTGAACCATTGATACAAAGGAGGATGGATCCATGCTTTTATGTTGTTTACTCCAAATTCTGAACCTACCATCTGAATGTCGCAGCTGAAATTGAGACTCTTCAGACAAAGCAACCAATCTGCTATTGTCCAATTTCAGTGAGCCTGTGCAAATTGTAGCCTCAGTTTCCTGTTCGTATCTGACAGGAGTGGTACCCAGTGTGGTCTTCTGCTGCTGTAGCCCGTCTGCTTCAAGGTTCAACATGTTGTGCATTCAGAGATGGTATTCTGCATACCTTGGTTGTAATGAGTGGTTATTTGAGATACTGTTACCTTTGTCATCTTAATCCAGTCTGCCCTTTCTCCTCTGACCTCTGACATTAACAAGGCATTTTCGTCCACACAACTGCCGCTCACTTTGATATTTTATATTTTTCGGACCATTCTCTGTAAACCCTAGAGACGGTTGTGAATGAAAATCCCAGTAGATCAGGAGTTTCTGAAATACTCAGACCAGCCCGTCTGGCACCAACAACCATGCCACGTTCAAAGTCACTTAAATCCCCTTTCTTCCCCATTCTGATGCTCGCTTTGAACTTCAGCAAGTTGTCTTGACCACGTCTACATGTCTAAATGCATTGAGTTGCTGCCATGTGATTGGCTGATTAGCTATTTGTGTTAACGAGCAATTGAACAGGTGTACCTAATAAAGTGGCTGGCGTGTGTGTGTGTGTGTGTGTGTGTGTGTGCATACGTGCATACTATACATTTTAAGAAGATAAAGATGAATATTGTACTCTTAACCGTGGTGTTATTACTGTTATTCTCTATCCTACTTAGGACTGCAAGCATGTTAAGACCAGTGTCAGTCAAATATCAACATGCTTATGATAACTTCCATGTTTGACATCATTGAAATGGATGGCCACTAAGCCTGAAGAATCAAGCAAAGTGTGTTGAATGTATTCAGAATATTAACTGTGTTTAGGCATTTTCTTGAAGCAGCAATGTAAACTAATGTAATAATCTTGTAAGCCTAGGTAATTTAAGGAACAGTGCTCCACAAGGAGCATTCTGTTAAATCCAAGTACATGTGTATATGATGGAGCATGTGGAAGAATCAGAGAACACAAAAGATGGTTTAAGTCTGAGGGCTATAATCTCTCTCTCTCCTCATAAAGTGGATTACATTTTCCAGCACATCACATGCTCGTCAGAGTGGAACATGTATGTACTATATATACTATCCTATAAAATCCTTTGTTGTGATGCTCTGTACTCTGTACTGCACATTGGAATCATAGTGCTTTTTGTATACATTCTACAAACATAGTTCAACAATTTTAGGGGACAGGAAGTACTTTCACAGTTCAATATGAACTTAATTAAAAGTTTATGTCTACAGACATCATCAGAAGATTGGTATCTATCCTAGTAATGCTCTGACAGGCTTTTATCACAGCCAGTACTTGCTTGTTCCAGGCACGTTTTAAGCTTCAATTTGGACATTATTTCATTTGGATTCCAATGTGTATAAATCCAACACAATGAAAAACATGTCCTAATACTTTCACACTGCACTGTATAGTTTTTTTTGTTTTTGTTGTTGTTCACTGTACCATATCATTTTACATAGTAGTTCTGTGGTTGTCTGCATGGATATTTTTGTGTGTGTGTGCTGTCTCATAGCTTGAACATCTGACATTCCTAGGTCCCTCATGATTGCTAGTTTAGGTTCATTAGTGCCTTCACTACCTCTGGGTCGATGGCATTCCTCTGCAAGGTATGCTCCATATCCATGCCTTTGATCCCACCCTCGCAATTCATTATTGCAAAGACTTTGCAATGCATTAGCCCGGGGAGTCCTTGTATATCAAATGGTGTAGTTGAAGGTAGCACAATAATCAAACTGTACTAAGTTTGTGAAAGAACAGGAGAGTTATTGATGGAAAGAGAACATAGGTGGGAGGCAGATTGTGGAATACAGATATAAAGAGATAATAACAATATAGAAGGAATAGAGGTAAGGGAGGCAGTGTGCCATTTCACAGGTGGAAAATCCAGTGGTTACTGCTGCAGAGATCATAGGAGGGATTTAGGCCACATGGTACACTAAACAATGAAGCTATACATATTCATCTAAAAATTGGTATTTAGTAAGAAGCACGCCCTCTAATTTGAGAGCTCCAATGTTGTACAACATGTTCGATTGTGTAGGTCATAATACTGTATGGTGCTGTTTTGACTGTTTCACAAGGCATCAATAGGACTTACACAGTAAATAAAGAGCGGGGAGCCCATTCTAATTAGGCCCGTAGTTGAACTCTGTCTATAGTTCATTTTGGTTGTGGGGGGATGAATAATTGGCTTTGTAATCCCTCCTCTGTTGGTTTTCTGTTTCTTTTATCATGACCTTCTCTTTCACATACTTCTGTTGCACAATAAATCAGTGCGTATTAATATCCAACCTACTGATAATTTGAGGTTATTGTGAACTTCCATCAAAGGTTGCATATTACAGTACAGTATAACAGTGCTTTCTATTAATGAAAAACGCAGAGAGAGGTTATAATAGAGTATGATTTCACTCAACACCTTTAAAGGGAGAGTTTACAGTGAAAACCAAATGTTCAATGCGAATCCAGTTACTTTGGACTGTAATGTTGAACTCCATAACCATTGATATCTCTTGAGAGCTGAATTACAAAATGTCTTCATATCCTCAGCAAATCACAATTGGGGTCTGTCACAGTGTCTTAGTAGTTGTTCACTTGTTTGCTGTCTACAAAGCAGCAGCAGGATTTGTCTCTAGATAAGATCAGAAGTACTTTCTGTTCTTTCTGGTCTGTTTTCTTTCTGTACTTGTTCTAGAATGATAAAATCTGAGTTCTAAAATAGTCTTATAACATCATATAATGTACATTCTTTACAGATCCATATAAACCACTTTTCCAATGCAATGTATCCCACATTTGTCTTCCTCTATCACATAAATAGTGCCCCCAGTCTTAAATTAATATGCACATATATTCCACTGGGTTTGCACAGCCCAAAACAAAGTTTCATTTTTTATGTATCTCTAGTTTGTTCACTTGTGTGTGCTTCTGTTTCTTCCTGAAGCAATTTGTGTTTTGAACCACTCAAAATATGGATTCATTTCAAACAGTGAAGTTGTATTTGCTTGCGTATAGCTAATTGAATTGTGGTAGTTCTACATTTGAATTAAATTCAGGTAAGTGAAAGATTTGAGACTGGTTATGGTTAAGGATAAGGTTGAGTGCCTTCTCGTCTCTAGAATCTACACTTAGGCATAGAGTCACTTGATTTGAATAAGTTATTGGGAGACAGATTTGGGGCAGGAAATAACGTGAGGCCTGCGATGTACTGGCGACCTTTCGAGGGTGTACCCCGCCTTGCGCCTGATGTCAGCTGGGATAGGCTCCAGCCCCCCCGCGACCCTGTACGCAGGATAAGCGGTTGACAATGGATGAATGGATGAGTAACATGAGGTTTGGGGATTGGGAGATTCTGGGAAGAGTACACATCTCCTCTATTTGTGCAAAGCATGGCCTGATACAATATAAAGTGGTGCACCACACTCCCTGATCTGTAACAGATGTCATCAGGACCCTGCCAACTATGCATATGCTCTGGCTCTGTCCATCCTTGTTTAACTTCTGGACAATTATTTTTTAGTACTTTGTATACTTTGAGTCAAAAGCTTCAGCCATAACCCTTTTCAGTGCTCTCTTTGGGGTGTCATCCTCTTTACCCTGTTTCTCTTTACCCCCCAAAAATGTATTCCCCTTTTACCACTTTACTGGCTAGGAGACTGATCCTAATGAAGTGGAAATCTCCTGCACCCCCATCTCATATACATTGGATTGGGGTTGTGCTATACATTCTTAAGTTAGAGAAATGGTTCAATGCATGTGTCAAGTGCTTTCTCAAGTACATCAAGGATACTAAGGTTTCAGATATTCTGATAAATTAAGTGTGGAGGGGGTAAGGTGTGGCATTTTCTTGTTGTTGTTGTGTTAATGAGTAGATGTACAACATTAATGTGCTGTTGATCATCCTCATTACTGCGTGTTGTCGTAGTTTTCCATTTTACATGTCTTTTTTCCTTGATGGAACTTTATAAAAGGCAGGTGTATTTGTTATTGATACGAAGTAAAGAAGAAAAAGTAAAAACAAAAGAAAGAAAAAGGTTGAGTAATTAGCGAATTAATGTAAATGGATGGTGCAGGCAGAAGGATGTGTGCATGTGTGTGCACGTTCTTTAACCTCTACTTTTATCTCACAGATTTGTTTTCCTAATTTCACACCTTTTCCTGCCCAAACAAAATTGTAACGGTTTTACCTTTTATCTGTATGATAACGTGTTATACATATTTATACATCATGTGCCTTGCAGTACATGAACTGGAAAACGATTTCTGTGGTTCGGGTTTCAAGACAACCCCTATGTGTTGGTTGTACTGACTGGTGAGGTTGGTGTCTTTTAAAACCCATGGTATGGATGTGTCTCAACCTTGAAGGATGATCCCATTTATGGGCGAGGGTTAACTCTCAGCATGACATTGCCTTTATAGATGCAATCTCAATTAGTTGTGAGAAAGCAGATAGTTGCATGTTTGTTCTATATGTAACTTCTTGCTTATTGCCTCATACCCCCCCCCCCCCCCCCCCCCCCCCCCCCCCACACACACACACACACACACACACACACACCTACTTACTTATCATCTTCGTGCACACATACACATACTGTGAAGACTCCTCACATGACTCATGATTGCAGCTAGACTATTTTGCATTCATATGAGAGGCTCTGCACTCTCTGTTTCACTCTCTATTTCTCTCATATGAATACAAAACAATTAAGGCAGAATCAAAAAATACCTGAGAAATCTTTTTCCATCCCACTTGTCCCCATCACATCTCCTTGCGGCAATTCCTCTGACACTTGATTGAACTGTTTTATCTCGTTAAGTGGGGGACAAGTGTAAAGGAGGGCCCTTAGCTGTAAACTTCAAAACGGGGCTTCTTATGACTCCACAAAACATAAACTGCACACATAGACCCAGATTCCCTTTTTCTTGGGGAGACATACAGTAGTTCCACTTCTCTCAACCTGTCCTTTTATTCATCCTTGGTGTACCTCCCAACCCCACCCACTCCGCCTCACCCCTCTTCCCCAAGCTTTTGTGTTAATGCTTTTGTGTCAAGTTTGTCTTTAAATGGACTTTCCCCAGTGGAAGCTTCCTAGTTCCACTGCAGTGAACAAATTTGTATGACTAGCTGTGAAGTATTTTGGTCGCATTTAACAAGTGTGAACCTGCCTAGCTATGGCACCAGTGTCTGCATCACAGAGCACAAGAAAAATTGGGAATGGCTATAAAGAAAGTTTTAAAAAAGAGGATTGGTTCAAAAAATTCTGGTCTTCATGACCTCAGAGTAAAAGAAAGAAAGAGATGGATAGATTTGTCCATGTCAGTATCAACATCTTTTCTTGCTACCTTCCTGCATCACTGTTATTCTTTCGCCATCTTCTCTTTTTTACTCATCTCCTCATCCTCTTCCTTTCATGTACCTTTCTGTCTTCCTTTTACCACATTTGTCTGAAAATAGAACATAATGTCTATCGGTGCCTGACAGTCCTGAGAGCTGCATTAGAACATGGAATCTGTCAAGATATAAGCATGGATCCAACACATGACTGGTGCTTGATTCTGAGATTGCATTTCAGGCTCATTCACATCACACCAATGCACAAATGCTGTACATATGCACATTAATAGTTGATGCATAAAGGCACATACGTACACATATTAGAAGACGTGCTTTTTTTGTTTTATTCATGCTGCCAAATCCTGTGAAACACCTCAGCGTCTTCTGTCTAGGGTATGGGGAGGTGGAGCATAGGTAAAAAGGACCTAAGGGTTTCATAAAAGCATTTGCATGACAAGCATCCCACTGCCTGAGGCGCTTACATGACAGGGATGGAGGGCTTTGAACATAACCTTTGGTCGCTGGAAGTGGAGGGGCTAACCAGGATGCACCAAATGTTGTAAATAAGATAGCGCTATAGTGTATTAGGACTGGTATTGGAGTTATATAAGAAATACAGAACCTATTCACTCTTTGTCTGAGAAATGTGGAATGAGCACCGCAGAATAACACCAGTTATTCATTATTACTATTATTGTTGTACTACTTCTTTATTTTTTCAATATTTCATATTTTATTAATTTATTCAGCACTGCTTTTTTATCCATTAAACTTTCCTGAAAATGATTGTTCTTTTCTAGCAATGTCCACCTTCACATTTACACACAAATACATACTGGTGTCTGGCCAACTGTACATTTTCTTTGTTCATTATGCTCGAGCATGAAACATGTGAGGTCCCTATTGGAACTGAAGGACTTATATTTATTTTTTCTGCAAAGTAATCTCAATTTTGGAGGCCTAAACATGCTCGAAAACTCAGCACATAATTCAGGCGGCGCGAAAAATTTCATATTTTATATTGTGGTTGTGGCAAAATAGCTTGTTAGCGCCACCTACAGAGCAGCCCCCTGGCAAAGTTTCACCTATGTGTACGAAATTTCTGTGGTACGTGTATCATGTCCAGAGATACAAAAAACCTCTTGGAGTCATTGCCTAAACCCAACAGGAAGTCGGTCATTTTGGATTTAATGGTCATTTTTGGCGATTTAAACACTTTGTACTTTTACAAACTCCTCCTAGGGAATTAGCCCGATTGACTTCAAATTGTCACTGTGCAGTCTAAACCCACTGACGATTTAAAGTTCAAACAGTTATTACCAGTTGACCAGTTTGACCGTGGTGTGTCGCCAAAATTGATGATTCGCCATGAAACATGAAGTTGTTCTAACTTCAGTATACATGCTCACATCTGCACCACATTTTAAATGTATAATAAGAATCCTGCCCTGAACACATCCATATGCCAGTATTCACTCAAAGTCATAGCGCCACCTGCTGGCAACAGGAAATGACACAGTTTACGCTGTAATGTAGTACTCTGAGCAGGTTGGACATATGAACTTCAAAACTGCCAGAAAACCCTTAACACATTGATGAGGCCACACTTCACCATGACACAGGAAATTGTTGTAACTTGACTGTACATGCGCAGATCTGTACCAGATTTTACACGTTTAATAAGAGTCCCACCCTGAACACATTTGCATGCCGACATTCACCCATAGTCATATCGCCACCAGCTGGCAACAGGAAGTGTCCTTTAACGAAGCAGTCCCCGTGGCACGTTTCACCTACATGTATGAAATTTCTCTGGCACATGTATCATGTCCAGACGTACCAAAAAGCCTCTTGGAGCAAAGCACGACACCCAACAGGAAGTCCTAGGGATTTAGTCCGACCGACTTTAGATTTTTGCTGTGCACTCACCATTGATGATTACAAGTAGTACAATTTAGAGCAAATTAAAAAAGAGTTTTTGTGGAATAGCATGCCTGTGGCGTGGCGTCCAAAATCAATGATTCGCCATAAAACAGAAAGTTGTTGTAACTTCAGTCTACATGCTCACATCTGCACCAAACTTATATATATAGTCGGAGCGCCAAGTGCTATGTAGCACCACAAAGGGGACACAGGAAGTGATGATTCACACCTTTGAGCAGCGTCCGAAGTGCGTGGCAAATTCACAGCCACACCGGCAGAGCTCCAGAATCTGCAACACAGCCGCCTCACACCTCAATGCACTACACGTGCGAGTGCCCGCCCAACGCTGCTTGCAGCTTTAATTGTCTATATATGTTCTAGTTAACACCATCTTTGCAGAAAATATATTTTATGTATTTCTGCTGATTTAATTTAACACATTACCAAAATAGATAATAAATGTGTCATCTGCAAAAGGTTTGGCACCCTGTATGCTGTATTCTACTGGTGCATTACAGGGACAGTTGCCCTGCTAAAGTGCTCCTCAGCAGTATTTGCCAAAGAAGAGTTACTTTCACACCTCCATTGTTTGGTTCAAACCACTGAGTGGTTTGACAATAATCTCTCCAAGCTTTAGACTGCTGTCCCTCTAAACAAAATATGGGTGTCTTCTCTAACTCTTGCACACTTAAAACATTGGGGTTCGATTCTCTGCTCCCCAAGAGAAAGCACAGGTGTGCCTTGTAATTGTGTGAGGCCAAGAGTACAGAGGAGAGTTAAACCGGTTCAGAATGCTCTCTCTTTTACGTGTTGTTTTTATATTTACTGCTTTGCTTTGAATGATTATTGCATGTCACAGGGTATTATATACGCTTCACTGAATATTAGCAAAAGAACTGTAAGCAGGAATGACTACAAAGACTAGGATTAGTTTTTATGCAAGTTCTTAGATGATGAATATTGGAAACATTTGATGTGCTGCTCTGCAGAGATAAGGGGGTTATAGTGTGTACTGTATGTATGTATGTCTCTATTGCTGCATCTATTTCTCAGGCGTGGATGCTTATGTACGAGCGTGTAATACAGCATACCCTTCAAATATACCTATCAGTGTAGATTTGCGTGAATGTGTACCAGTGTGCCTGTCTGCATCTGTTTGTTTTATGTGCACTTCTTTCACAGGCATTGCAACAGGACTTGTCAAGTAGGTTATGTACAGTATCCACACACGCAGCACATTGTTTAGTAGCCTCTGGCTGCTGCTCTCACATCAGACAGTATGGGAATGGGAGTCTGACACCAATTATGCAGAAACGGTGGGAAACTTGTTGCTAAACCCGACATATCAGTGGGTTGCTGTTTCTCCTCTGCATCATCAGTAGCTCAGGGCTCTGTGTGTGTGTTTTGGGATGAGGATACTACAAACACAAAGTACCACGATTTCCTTAAAATGACTAGGACAGAGATTATCATTCAACACACTGAATTTGAATTTGAGATTTTGCGAAAATTACTTCTGGACAGATTTAAAATGAGCCAAGCTTAAGCTTGTAGACAAAATAATAAAATGAACAGAGCTCTACAGAAGCTCTCTGAACTTAAGTGCTTTAATAAGTATATTATTACAGTGAGTGGTATTAGCTTTGCATTAAAACTGAAATTAAAGTCAGGAATTTGCTTTGGGACAAAATGGTTTTCTGTGAATTTTCATAATGACGTAATTTTCACAATATATATTTTATATGAGCTCTTTGAATCATAAATCAATTAATTTTAAATGCATGCAACAGAAATCATAAATTTTCAAAAGGTTGGGATACCTTTGTTAGATATTTTTTTGTTAGAATTTGTCAGTGGTATATTTTTAACTGCTGCACTACCAGGGTAAGACTGGTGTTCCCTAGTGAGCTCATTTTCACCCGGTGCTGTCTTAATGCTCTGTGATATGCAAACAAGATGTAACGCATCATCCAAATAGAGCATGTTAAAGCAACATTAGAGACAGTGATTTATTTTACATTTGGAGAAAAAAACACTGTTGCTTTGTCTTAAGCAGGTTAGTCAAGTTCAATTCAACACAGTTTTAACCATGTTAAACTGTGTGTTTTTAAAAATGTTTCCTTTATTTTGAGCACACCTACATCACAGTGCATTCCCATATCCATGTGCTTCAGAGAAAAACAAATGAAAGTGCAAATTAAATTAGCTGACATAAATTGGCCATGTTTTTATATTTTTTTCTACGACTTTGCTTTAGGGTGAAGCTGCTGAGAATACTGTTTGTCTTTAAATAAGTCCTTTACATTGAATGGCCCATGTCAGCATTACCGCCAGTCCCTCATTTGTTCTAAAATACCACTTTCTTTCCCTTTACTCCTGCTGAGCCTGTAAAAAACACATACTTGCACATGCTCACACACAAGACTCCTAGCAATACATCATTATGAATCCACTACATTGAGCCTGCCGCATTTCCACACAGAAACACACACGTACAAAGCTACAGTGCATATCACATCCAGTGGACCACCAGCTGGTTGACAGCTGTCTGCGCCAAAGTGAAGGGTAGATATTTTGACAGCATCATCTTTCTGATGTCTAGACTGAAACTATTAAATGCCGTGGCAGATGTATCTGCTTGACTGACATTGTGGAACATCTATTGAATGCTCTGGATCTGGCGTCTGTGGTTCATTTCAAAATGTTGTTTCCTTCCTTTATACCTGCCCTTAACCATGTTTTTGTCTTTCCTCTATTCATATTGTTCCCTTTAATCACATTATTATCTTGTGTGCATTGGTTTTAAATGCTAAGTAGTTTTATTAAATCCATGTAATTCCTCCTCCTCGGCTCTGACTCATCCTTTTTTTACATTTTAGAAATTGTAAATTATATTGCTAAACGCTGAGATTTTTTTCTTTTTCCCCCCTTTCTGCTTTGTTATCATGATATTTAATTTTAGTCTCCATATAATACAAACAAAATACTGACTGGAAAAATGGACCATGCAGAAGACTTTTACAAATTCCATGGTCTGTGTACCACCAACATTATGTGACAGAACAATTGGAGCCTAGATTTTTCTCATGACTAAAGCTTTTAATAGAAAAGCTGTCAGATATCGACTTCAGCTACAATTGCTTTCCAATAAAAGGGCTGAAGAACAAAATTAAATGCAAATAGGAGTTGGCAATAGTCAGCTTGCTTTCTGTAAGACTGAATTGTAAGGGGCAATGTGTGGGGGTTAAAGTCTTCATAAATCAGATATCGCGGTCGTGGATCTCTAAACTATCTTTTCTTTGTTTTTAACAGTCTGCATTTCCTGGTTTTCCACACGGAGGAGGTCCATGACGTGCTTCGTATCTGGGACGGGCCCCAGGATGGTGGGGTCCTGCTGAGGGAGCTGAGCGGCTCAGCGCTGCCCCCAGACGCCCACAGCACCTTCAACACTGTCAGCCTGCAGTTCACCACAGACTTCTTCACCAGCAAGCAGGGCTTCGCTCTGCAGTTCTCTGGTGAGGCGGAACGATGATACGAGGGTTGGACGGAGGGAGGTGAAGGAAATGTTAGATGAACATGGGTCAAATGGCTGGGTGGTAACTGGGTGTAGAGACACATAGGTTTAACTGTGAACCATGACATAAATACCCCTTTTTCATCTTGTAACTGAATATTTTCATGTCACTTCAATGATTGAGTATCCTCTTGCTCCTCCAGTCTCTACTGCAACCTCCTGCAATGACCCAGGCATGCCAACTAATGGGACCCGTGGCGGCGACAGCAGGGAGCCCGGGGACCATGTGGTGTTCCAATGCGATCCTGGCTACGTCCTGCAGGGGGCCAACAGGATCACCTGCACTGAGATCAACGGTCGCTTCTTCTGGCAGCCAGACCCTCCTACATGCACAGGTACTTTAAGATACGCAATCATCAGTAGTGGCTAATGATGCTACATGGATTATGATCAGAACTAGCCGGAAGGTCGTGAAATACTACTGCTGAGTAATAAGAACATGTAGTATGTGCACTTTTACATATAAGACAGACTTATTTCTGACTGGATGTTCAAGTAGGAGTAAGAAGTTTAGGTATAAATAAGTGTATTATGCCCTATATTTTGCCTAATGCAGTCTACTGTATCACCTCTGTCAGTGGTCTGACTTTTGCGAAACAGGTAGACATTAGAGATTCCTAACCTGATTACATAACAGACTCCTTAAGTGAATCTTAAGTGGCAAACCCGATTGCCATATTCCCTAGATGTTTCCTGAAGGCACTGCAGCAGACAGACAGATCTGATTATCTGGTTTCTCAATAACAAAGAAGAGCTCTCAGTCAGACCTCTACTCTTTTGCAGTCTTCTCTCTCTCGCACTCTCTCTCTCTGTCTGTCTGTCTGTCTGAGCACACATGAACAAACAATGTGAATTAACAATGGCAAGTAAGACATTATAATTAGCTGCCTTGTTTAATTAGTGCTTAGCTTAATTAGTTTGATAATTTTTTGGGGTGAGTGTTTGGGCAGGACAGTTCTCTGACAGTTAAGAACATGGTAAGCAGTGTCAATGAGCATTAGCTACGTCTCAATTAACCTTCTTTCACTGCGACTTCCTGCATAAAAGCCATATACCACATACAGCAGGTAACCCTAAATAAGAGTTAAAACAAATGTATTTGCTACTAGTTGGTATTTCTTTTCAGAACAGCTTTTGTGTGTTGTTTTATCTTTTTATCATGTGTATTTAAATTTGTGTGAAGTGGCTTTGAAGACCATGAAAAATGCTCTATAAATGTGTTTATTATTATTATTATTATTATTATTATTATTATTATTATTATTATTATTATTAAAACCTTTGGAAATGTTATGTGTTGCCTATATGCTGTTTACTGTTACGTTCACTAATCAGTTTCTACCTATTCATAGCTCCATGCGGCGGGAACCTGACAGGTCCTAGTGGGCTGATTCTGTCTCCAGACTATCCTGAACCATACCCCCATGGAAGGGAGTGTGACTGGACAGTTGCTGTCACACAGGACTATGTCATCGCTCTTAGCTTCAACCAGTAAGTCTCAGTAGCAAACTAATAGCAACATGTGTGTTTGGACTTGAATATTTATGTCATTGTTGTGTATACCTATTTTACACATAAATACACAATAAAATCACTACTAGTGTCCATGCAGGTTTTATCATATTTAACCCTATTACTTCGTATAATAAAATGATTAATTTTCTATTTTTAAATTATGCCAGTAAAGTCGGTTCTTACCTTATTAAAACTCATGTGCGGTGCAAATGTTTACAGGGAGGGTTTGTATTTATTTTTATTACGCTTCTGTAACCAGGTTCAGTTTGGAGCCCAGTTATGACTTCTTACATATCTACGATGGGCCAGACTCCCTCAGCCCCTTGCTGGGTAGTTTCTATGGCACAGACGTTCCAGACCGCATTGAGAGCAGCTCCAACATGCTCTTCTTGGCTTTCCGCAGCGATGCTTCCCTCAGCAGCAATGGATTTGTGCTGCAGTACACAGGTGGGCGCCTTTATGGTTAGAGGAATTACTCGAAAAATACACAGTATTTGGTTAATTGGACAAAACTAGCAAACTAGCAAAAACTTCTGTGTCTGCATGTGAAAGAGCTTTTCATCGTCAGTTTTTTCATCCCCACTGTCTTAAGATTCTAAACAAAACAATGAATTTTAAATAGTATGTGAGGCTTTATCCCCTAAACAATTCATGTTTTGAAATTCTTCCTCTGGCAGAGTGAGAGTGGATGTACCCTCCCACCCTGCTGCTTATCGACCTTGCAGATTGTTTCTTTTTAACTTTCTACTGTGTGTTGTCCAAAGTGAGTGAGATTAGTGGTGTGAAAATTGCTTCAGAGAAAGAATGGGGTGTCTGTGCTGCAGCGTCCTGATCACCACCCTCCCATTTGTGCCATGGTCTGCTTGGGCGCCGCCATTGATCTGTAACTCCTCTAGTAGCCGACTAACACAAAGAATTATGAAAATGAAAAGCCAACCGCATGTGTGCTTAAGCTCTTTTTGATCAGAGCGTTGCAGCTGCACAAAAGGCTTCTCATAAATTAGAGCAAACAACATTTTGTTGTCTCACGGCTGAGCTTAGCTGACCACAGCATGCTGTTTGGGAGACCCAGATTTATTTGCTCACACGTGGTGATCTGTGCCGCACACATGGTGCCGAATGATCACAAACATCCTTGAAAGATGGCCCGTTGGTTTAAGGATAGCACAACACACTATGTTTTCTGCATCTGTGTTTCAGACTCACAGGGGAACGCTTCACTGCCTGTATGTTTAAGCCTTTTTCCTAACAAATATACAGACGCTGAACACGCTCTAAATTAGACAGGGCTTCTTCGTTAAGGGCTTTGCTTGAGAGAACAGTGTTAAATCTTCCTAAATCTCCCTGCCTCAATTAGAGCTGTTTAAGGTATCAGACGTTTAACCAATTCCAGATCGACCCTGAGCTCTTTGTTTCTCGGCTAGATGGGATTTGATCTATATAACCAATTCAGATGATTTCAGAACACTACCTGTGTATGCAATGCAGCTCTGTGAATCATTTGCAAATGGTACATAAATGGGGTGAAGCAAAGTGTTTTGGTAAGACAATGTCACAGAGCGTACCCCTTAACTCACTCCCAGCAATATTTACTGCAGTGTGTGATATTTTATGGCCAATCTGGTAGAGCAGATGGACCCAGTGTGTGGCTCAGAAAAAACTCCCTCTACCCACTTGCAATTCTCCACACTAATGAACCATAACCAAATAATACATAAATTACCTCCTCAGTTTCAGACAAACAACATGGCACAAAAGCATGTTTGGCTGCGGGTTTGGGTCTATTTGGTGAGGAAGCAGCAAGTTGACGAGTTGGCCCAGCTAGTATTTGGTCAGCCCGCCACTGAAAATTGCATTACAAAATCTGCCTGAGGTGCCGTCAGCCTCTTACACCAGGCAGTCGTCATGTCTTTCGGTTTCTGTGTCTCTGGCCATGGTCTGATTAGGCTCTCCAAGGAAATATGTGGGCAGAAACTTTCCATGCCTAAGCCACATTTGAATAACACATAGACACAGACATGGACTCATACAAACAGAAAAATACTGAATCCAATACCTTCAGCAACTCTTAGGCTCATTTTCACTTCACATCACATCACTTAAACTCCTTTGAGTGTTTTCCAAAACAAATGATGGCACTTGTCCATTTTCTCTCACACTTACTAATGTCCCAGGACAAGGCTTGTTAAATTGGCCGTCTTCATTGCGCTGACCTCACCACTAGCTTGTGTCCAGGGCTAGTCCACACCTAATTCCTGCTACATCCATCACGCCTTCTGCTGTCTCCTACCAGGTGTGCTGGTTTAATGGAGGAAGTGGTGAGGGAAGGTTCAGGTCTAAATCAGCCCATGAAAGAGCTCAGCCTGTCTAGAAAAGTGCCCTGGGTGACAGACAGACCACATTCCTGGCCCCAGCACTCTGTTCAGCCATGAAGGACAGCCTCTTGTCTGGTCAGCAGGTCCCCAGCTTTCAGCTTAGAAACTAGGCATTTATCCAAGGCGATACATATGCATTTTCATGTCAATAAATCATTAGATATTTAGTTAGAGATAGACATTGTTGCTATTACTACACAGTATGCTTGTTTTATAGAGTAAAGGGAATTTGTATGATGGTACACAACAGGAGGAGGTTGTTGTTCATAGTGGAAATTGAACCCTTTTCTAAATGGCAGATGGTGGAGCAAGAAAAAAACTAATGCAAAAATCACCCCCAACATGTTGGCCCTTTTCATTTGAAGTTAAATAAACACAGACAAGTAGTTTCCGTGAAGTTAACATTATCATCTCTGAGGCGGGTAACAATATGTCTCTTGTAAATTCCACTGGCATGAGAAAGAAGTAGAGGAGTCTTCTTTATTACCATCCCAAATGAACATTACAAATAGATGCTTTTAAAAGATGAGCATTGTTGAAGTGTTTCCTATTTAAAGTTTTCTAACTAGCTGATATAGTTGAGGCACTGAATTGTAAGTTAAAGTTTTCCTAACAAAAGGAAAACATTGGACTCACCTTCCATTTTGTGTGTGTGTGTGTGTGTCGTCAAATATTGAAGTTTTCTGTGAGACTAGAGTGGACTGTATTTAAGATTGAACTAAATTGCGTTGGGCATTCTTTCCTATGTTTATTTTAGCTGTAAAGGTGTAAAGTGTGCCAAATTGACAGGCCACCTCTCGCATGCACATTTTCCACCAAAGAACAATGTGATGGTAGATTGAGTAAGACATCTTTCTTATGACCTCAGGAGTGGTGATTGATATGTGGTAAAATACTGTGTGTGTGTGTGTGTGTGTGTGTGTGTGTGTGTGTGTGTGTGTGCGAGCGAGTGAGTGTGTTTAGGGTGAGTGCGTGTTTGTGAGAGAAAGCTTGCGTATGTGCATTTTCTTCTCTAGTTGACTGCACAGTGAAGCGTTGTGTGAGAGGCGGTTGTGTGCAGTCAGCAGACCTTGGGCCAGAGCAACGCCACTCTCAATCAGCTGCCTGTCTGTCTCCATACCCATACATACCTCCAGCAGCCACAGATGAAAGGGCACCATCAAGGGCTAGAGAGAACAGTGGCAGTCAGTGAGATATATTTACTAAAAGAGGAATTCACAGATTAGCGGGAAAAAGGGAGCGAGTAACGGAAGTAAGAAATCCGAGAATATCAGTAACCTTAGGCGAGGAAAACTATTTCTATTCCAGTGTCATTGCTGCAGCTTGATGCAAAAATCCTTTCATTGAATACCAACACGCATTCCCTTCTGTCGCTGATTTTCCACCGTGTTACCTCTCTCCACAGAGAACCCCAGGGAGTCTTGCTTCGAGCCAGGCCTGGTGCGCAATGGGACGCGGGTGGGTGCCGACCTCAAGCTGGGTTCCACTGTCACCTACCACTGCGACAGTGGCTACACACTAGAGGGAGACCCAACCCTCACTTGCATCATGGGGGGAGATGGCAAGCCAAGCTGGAACAAACCCAAACCTGTCTGCATTGGTAAACACTGACATCTGGAGACAGTTGTTAGGAACACAAACCACATCAGTGCTTATAGATGTATCACATGTAAACATGCATTTCTGATTATGTGTTTTTTGCAAAGCTGTGTCCTACAGGTATATGTGTAGAGCTGTGTGGGTTTTGCTAATGTTAATAGATGCAAGGGTGTAGCTTTAATTTAATCTGCAGTTTGAAGTGAGCTTCGTATTTGCATATCTGCTCTGCACATTCACCACAAAACCTGTGTCAACATGGCTGTTCTTTGACATTCCCACGACATGACTAGCACACACTGTGCATAGTCCCCTGGAAAGCTGGTAAAAGATCCCAGGCGCCACCGAATCGGGCTCTCACAGTGTGAAGCCTTCATTATATGTCAGGTG
The DNA here is from genome assembly GCF_021292245.1 of Micropterus dolomieu. Taxonomy (NCBI): domain Eukaryota; kingdom Metazoa; phylum Chordata; class Actinopteri; order Centrarchiformes; family Centrarchidae; genus Micropterus; species Micropterus dolomieu. Next base: position 21,380,054 of record NC_060158.1, on the reverse strand, counting down.
GAATGCACGCTTACACCACGCACATTTTCCACAAGCAAAACACCCATTCGCATACATGGGATCAGCACTTGGTCGAAGATACAAGCACGCACAGAGCATTTTTTAGGGGCTTTAAGCAAGAGAGAAGATTCAGGCCTCATCTCACCCAGGCTAACCCAGAGGGACACTTGGAAAACATTGCAATTTCACTGTGGCAAACACCAGGGACATCGTCCACCCAAACCTCAATCAGACAAGAAAAGTAATTTAGGAGTAATGGAACAGAGGGGATGGAAAAGCAGGAGGTAGGGGAGAGAAATGGAATCTTACACTATTAGCTTTAGACCGTCCTTCTCTGTCTGCCCTGTCTCTTCATGTCTCATTTCTGTCTCTCTCTCTAGCTCCATGTGGTGGACAGTACTCAGGTTTGGAGGGAGTGGTCTTGTCTCCTGGTTACCCTGGCAACTACAGCAGTGCACGAACCTGTCTGTACTCTGTGATGGTGCCCCAGGATTACGGTAAGCCAAGGAAGAGCACTGTATTACTGTGTTTCTAGCAGATTTTTTAATTGTGCGTTTTTGTGTGTGCCTGTGAGTGTGTACAGGTGGGTAATTATGTGTTTAATTAAGATGCAATTATTGTATACTGCACAAAATGCCCTTATCAGGCTCAAACTGAGTGCCTCACTCAATTCTGCATAGTCTTTCACTGCAGAAACTAATGACAGTAAGAAGAAAACAGCTGAGCTTTTTTTTCATACTTGCACATTCTTAATCATAAGCGTAGGAGAAAACGAGTTTGTGGAAAACTTAAAGACACGCATACACACAATATTTTTAACCTGCAATTAAAGTGCTTTAGTTAGAGGTTTACTGAATGCATTTAATTAATTTTTTTCTAGACACAGTAAAACCACACAGTGATTGATAGTTCCCATATCCATCTGTCTCATTGCCATACACATATTTTCATGTTTCTTTGGTGGGAAAATTTAATCACTATCTTACACATTGGGCATACATTATGTCTGTCTCAGACAGACACACACACACACCAAAAATAATTGGTGTCCGGAACATTCAGAGTTCTTGGAGTTTCACTACTTTTTGGCATTTCCATCTTAAAGGTCACAGCTTGCCTCCAATATGTGATCTGATGCTGTAGGAGCAGCAAATTATTCAGAATGCAAAACAATGCAGAAGTGTGACACAGCTCAAACATGCAAATACAGAAGCAAACATGTTTTACTTACTTGCCCACAATGTCTCTCTGCTCATTTTCTGTCTGTCTTTCTCTCTTTTTGGCTCCTGCTTGCTTTTCTCTTCCCTCTGGCTCTTTAATGAGTTATCAGCATCAAACCTCTCGAAGGAAAAGCTCAAGTCCTATCATTGTTAAATTACACCAAACAGCAGCAGCTGGCATGTGTTTGGCTTTGGGGTACTTCGCCCCAGTCTTTTGAATGTCGAAGTCATGACGCCCATTCAGAGGTCCGGTGCGGCTCCAAAATGACTGGGCTCCCATCCTTCTTGGGTCCTGTCGGGATCATATTTCACTCAATGAAGTCAAAGCGAGGGAGGAAATTGATATAATTAAAGTCTACATTTGCATTTTCCTGGAAAATGACAGTGTGGCCCAAGGCAACACACTTTGTCGTGCAGAGCCAAAATTGCTCTTGCCTCCATTCTTGCCGCTTCTCATTAGGCTGATACACCAGCCCCAATGATAGGCTATTTTCTACAATGCAGTGGACAGGGTGGGTGTCAATGCAACCACTAGCTTCTCTTATCATGGTAAGAGATGAAGAGGATGTAAGAATAAAGGAAACCACTGAAGTTGAGCAGGAGGAAACAGAAGCTGAGTCACCTTGAACATGTGTAACTTAGAGAATAAGGTCCTACCATGACACCTCTCCCTCCCTCCTTCATTCTCTTCATCCTTCTCTTTAACCTGCAATATTCGCAACACATAAACTAGACATAGATTAGATGTGAAAGGGCTAAATATATCCAGGCAATATCAGTAGAAAGGGTTGTAATGGGTTGAAAGGATGAAAGCTTCATAGTGGAGCTTTAGCTGCACATTGTGCAACAGATTGGCTGTCATTGGCAAAGCCTTTCATGTACTGACAAGCCATCAAGCCCAGACAGGATTGCTGATCTAGTCGTGTAATATCATTTTTTGGTTGTGTTGTCATAACTGGCAGTATTATCCACCTCGCTTTAAAGAAGACACTTTGATTGAAAGTGCTGTTGATAATATTCTTTTGAATGTGGATGCTACAGAGTACTTTTTATGGATTTTCTGTGTCATTTCAAATGGATTTTGGAGTTTTCAGCATGACTGTGATGCAATGACTAATTTGAGCTTTAATGTCAATTTTCTGTCCATATTTGTCTTTTCTAGTGGTCTTCAGTCAGTTCGCCTTCTTCCAGACAGCTCTAAATGACATTGTGGAGGTTTATGATGGGGCAACACAGCACTCCCGAGTTCTCAGCTCCCTTTCTGGAGCACACACAGGTACTTAAACAAAAGCACACATTCAGATGTCTGCATGCATTCACAATCGGGTACCTGCTTTCAGCAGTTATCAAACTTTGGAAAATAGAAGCTCTTCACAAGACATGACTCATACACATAGTTTCATATTCAGCACCAGCATGTAACACATCAACAAATGCGATTTGACAATTTGATCTCCTGGCCATTATTTTTGTGACATGATACTGGGCTAAATAAAATTATTGTTGTTTTAGCCTTATCTGTTTCGTAAGGATACAGTTAAATTCGGGACAAATTGCTGACACAGGCAGAGCGGCTTTGGTTGCAGGTGGGCTGCAATGAGCTGTAAACAATTCAACAGTGACAACAACAACTTAAGGAGTCACAGGAATAAGATATCAGCAGACAGGCTCAAGAAGACTTGCATGCACGTACATCTGCATTGGTATTACACTAACACACGTCAACTTTCAGGATATGCAGTTATGTAGACAAACACTGTGTGTGCCGGATTAAAACAGGGAATGTGATAGGGATTTCCTGACTCCCGTCAAGAAAAATAACTGCTTTTTTACATTAAGAAATGAAAGATAAACACCTACTCAAAGCTGCCTTAACATTACCACAACTGTCATAATATAGAGAATTATAACTTTAAAACATGGGTATTACATTAATCATTTTGTTTTTAACTTTTCTACTTGCATTTGTATTAAGTGCCTCAGTCTAAATGCTTGCCAAGGTTACAGGGTGAAAAGGTTAAAAGTGAGAAGGTCAAGGATAATTGATGGATGGATGTGATGAATGCTACAACTGTGTCGATGGGCTCCAAAATAAATAAATTGACTAGTGGATTTCCAACCTTTCAAGAGGGTTCGAGTGAAAAGGTGTGTGAGGTCAGGGGAACTCTCCATCTCAGCCTGCTCTGGCCCTGTGGCTTGACAAAAGCAAAATGATTACTTTGGTTTGTGTCCAGGGCAGCCTCAGAAAAATCCAGTTTACAGCTCAATAAACAGGACGCAATATTAACTGCGGACTCCTGGCGGCAGGTTCACAGAGCTCTCTAACCAGGCATGGCAGAGCAGAGCTGACACAATTTGGCAAGGAAAGGGAGAGTTTTAGCCCACACAGACAGTGCAGCTGAAGAACTAGTGTGCACAAGCATAACTAGCATGAGTTAAACATAATCCAGAAGTCATGTGGACTTGTGGATATGCGGAAGTCACGCTGTCACTGATGTGCATTGTTTTATGTGGTGTGATAAACTGATGCTCCCAAATCGACTGACATGCATATCTGCAAGCTTATTAAGCAAGGAATTCAGCAATACAGTCTAAATATACAATCTGTCATTATGTGTGTAAATATATAGTCAGGTAATGAGTATTTTAGTGGTTGGCAGGGTATTATTTGTCAAGCATGGTAAAGCACAGTAGTCAAAACATGATGCGATCATGCTGAAAGCATATTAAATTAAACTAGTCTCAGTGTAGCATTCAACAGTATGTTTTCATTACTGTCATGTCTGCTGAGGCAAATCTCTTTTTGAGAAGAAAAGACAATGATAGTGAATTATGAAGGGCAGGGGTGACAAACAGAGTAATGGCAGGAAAGGGAGAGTTGAACAAGTGAATGATAAAAGGTGGGAATTAGAAAAGAAAAAGAGACAGCATGTAGGCAGAGAGGAGAAATAACTGATTCAATAAATCAAGGAAACTTATCTTAATGCTAATTTTTGAATTGATTTCTTAAATAAAAAGGCAATCACTTCACACTTTTGGCCTCTCATTTTAAGCGTGACTAGGGAATCTATTTCAATTCAACTACATTTAAGTTTGACCACTTTTAAAGCTAATATGCATTTGCAACTTTTGCTTCACTGCAAGCTTGTGGCTGAATAAAATAAACATTTATTCATAAAATGCACAATGAATGTTCCATAAATAAACCAGTTTGAGTTGTGGTTTAACAGCTACAGCGTTAATCTCTGGCATTTTTCCCCTTGACTGCTTTATCTGAACCAGTCCACACCAACAACCGCCACTGACTTTTGATTATTGACTTCCAGCCAAAGTCATATCTGTCCTTGTAAGTCTTTAATATGCTAGCGTAGAGGATAATTTTAAGGGCAAAGTGGTAGGATTGGAAAGTGGCCAGAGGTTTGATAAGTTACATGCTGACATATGTTTGATCTGTCTGGATGAATACCTGCCGAGCACAGCAAATTATGAAACACTGTCACCATGGTAGCACGCAGGAAGGGCTTCCTGTAATAAACTACCCAGCATGCCTTGGGGATCATACAGTGGAACTTGAACAGTCATGGTTATGACACATTAACAGACTGTGCCGTTGGAAATATCTCAGGACGTTGCACTTACAGGCACAGAACATCCATGCACATAGACTCATTGACATACACACACACGCAGACACACAGATGTTGCCTCAGGGGTTAAGCACGTATGCCTCCTACTACAGTGTGACAGCAAGCAGACACAGAGTAATGAGATCGACTGCAGAGAGCCAGTCAACTGTACACTGAGAAAAAGGCAGAGACGGAGATACTCACACTTTGTAACATGTTCTCCGTCAAGTCAACAAATGGTTTTCCACCACAGTAGATACATCATGGGGGTTTTCCTTGTGTTTAATTACACTGTAAGCTGATGAGGATAGCAGGCAATTAAATCAGTAATATCAGTGATAAAATATCCTCTGTCTAGGGATTAGATATATTGTCAGATATTTTAAATTTTGGCACAGATAAATGTCTGTATTGTAGTCTGCAATGCAATGTTTAGTTAATGTATAACGGAACCAAAAGGAACCAAAAACTGTATCTCATTATAAACCCTGAGTTGTATAATAACAAATACATCTACCTTGTTTATATTAGAGAAGACCTCACAAAATACCTCACATTTCAGTTAAAAAACTGTCATTTACAAAGACCGAAAAAAAAAATCCCACAAATGAAGGCACAAAAATATTTTCAGATACCAGATACACTGAAAACGGACAATATTTGCTGTTAAGAAAACCTCAGAGTAAAATGACAAAAGCTCAGTCACCCTTGGTCTTGAGTTTTGACAGCCACTAAGCCCTGATTAGGTGTGACCTGAGAGTCCTGCCTGTACAGTGTGCTATTAAGACTCCCTTAATGTAAGCAGGAGCTTGATTGTGGAGAGCCTTACACTGCAGGTGATAAACTCAACCGTGAATTTTATTCCGTTTCACGCGCAGCCAATAAGGTAAAGCCAGGGGAGGTGGGATCTCTACAGCTGGTTCTACAGAGTTTTGCTGCACCATTTTAAACCAGCTGCAGATTCTTCAGTAATGATTTGTTAATTGTGGATGTGTACAGAGATCTACAATAGTCCAATTGGGACAAGTTAAAGAAATGCACTGTAAATTGGGAATATTTCTAAAAACAAGAACTTGACAGTGAGCTGACATGTTGTTGAAGGCTCATATGCTGATCAAAAGTAGCTTCTAAACTCCCAGAACATGACTTGATCAACTGTAGTCAGCCGTACCTGACAGGATGCTATCATGGATCAGGATCTTCCATTTAGTTACAAGGGACTGAAGAAAATTGTTGGCTTTCCAATAAGCATAGCTGATAAGCTAGTCCTGTATGGAAGTAAAATATTAAGATAATTCTAATAGTATCAATTTGCATATTGCAAAGGGCTCAATAATCCTTTATAAAGCTTCACAAACATTATATTTTCATCACACTAGGTCATTCTGTGAAAGTCTAGCACCTAGCACTGCTCTAGTCTAAACAACAGATTTTCCCTGAGCTTAGATATCTACACACTGTTTTTTCGCACTTTCCTTCAATGCACAGACATAGCTTCTAAATATACCCGCATACAGAGACTTGCTGTATGTCCATTTTCACACAATCATTGGCAGATTTCTTACCACTTGCATTTTTGAAGTTTCATGCTGGACCCACAGATTGAGTCCCAAAAATAGTCAGTAATATTCACATTTAAATTGTATTACTAGATAGATGCAGGATGTTTTAGTTATTTAACTGCATAGGTGATAAGATGGTACTTATTTAGCTAGAAAGAGAAACCCTCCCAAATTGAACATTACAAACTGTGTGTCTTTAACTGCTCCCCATCTCAGGCGAGTCGTTGCCATTAGCAACCTCCAACCAAATCCTGATCCGCTTCACTTCCAAAGGCCAATCCAGCTCTAGAGGATTCCACCTGGTCTACCAGGGTAAGTGTGTAGCACAAATGCACACAAACAAATCCTACTGCCTTGTTTCTTTTTGATTCCCTTTACAGCTGCAGTTCCCCTCCATAATAGATGACTGGTTGTGTGATTTCCAAAGGATTCACCTTCAGCCACTGTTTGAGCTGTTATGTGCTTGTGCGTGTGTTGGCAGAAGGATGTGCTCTGAAGCATTAACCCTGTAGAAGTGTAGCAGTCTGTTGAAAAGGTTGTGCTTGAACTCCCATGTTCTTCTATTCCCCTAAGAGGGACTTTTCTTTTGGATTGTTATTTTCCTTAAACAATGCACTGTAACAGAAATGACATTTGCTGCAGATATCCCAAGGTGATGGCAGTTTAATGAATAAATAATTCATTTTTTGTAGTTTATTGTAAGTAACCCGAAGGAACCACAAGGCAAATAGAAGCTGAATACCATAGTGACTGAATGAATGACACCTGTTGTAACTTTTGTAACAAATTACTCCATTGAATCACTATTTTGTTAGAGATTCTTAGATAATCCTACAAAAAATAGTGTCTGTTAAACTAATTATAATATTTATCAGGTAATGATAAGGCTACTCACTTCAAATCAGCAACAGTCACCTGTAATCACCATGTTTTTCTGTTTCTCTAAAGCTGTGCCACGGACCAGTGCCACCCAGTGCAGCTCAGTCCCTGAGCCCCGAAATGGCCGGCGTATGGGTAACAACTTCGCTGTTGGCGCTGTGATCCGTTTTGAGTGCAGCCCAGGTTACATGCTGGAGGGATCGAGTGCCATTGAATGTTTGACAGTGCCCAATGCCCTGGCACAGTGGAACAGCTCCATACCCAGCTGTATAGGTAAGGCATGAATACTCAAATACAGACAAGAAACAGTCTCAAACACAGGCTCCTACACTTATTTTAAACACTCCCCAGTCAATGTGGGTGTGTTTTTTTTGTTTGTTTGTTTGTCTTCCTTTCTTCCTTGGTCCATGTCTTTATTTGTGTCTTTCTTTTTTCTTTTCATCTCTCCGTCTTTCTCTCCCACTTGATTCCTTGAGTGTCAAAGACTCGTTACTCTGGCACAGATGTGGGCTGCCAGCCATTGCCTGTAGCGATACAGCGAGATTCAGCCACGCAGCGCACAGGCAGCAGGCACTGCTGAGGGTCACAAATACACATGCGCTCACATGGAGCTATCCCCTTGTATATACAAAGTCACACTCTCTCACACACACACACACACACACACTACATACAGCTATAGCAGATGCTCCTATGCTGTCACCAGATGTGTAAATGTGCAGAACAAGCTGGGAGGACAGTGTTTGAAGAGGAGTGATACAGTGCGTCTCGTATAATGTGCATGTGTTTGTGTGTGAATGTGTGTGTGCTTGCATGGCCAGGTTGATCAGAAGTGCATTTCCATTCTAGTTGGGATGTAATGATTTCACTTTAGTGAGTCCTAAAAAGTGAAGATAATTTGACAAATATTTTTTAATAAACTATATTATCATGATTTTCTTGTATTATTTGTTGTGTGATCTTCCTCCTGTTTGTAATATTGACACGTTTGTAGAAAATTCCTTAATCCCACTGGCAGAGTCAAATCTATATTTGAGGAAAAATAGATTAAAGAGGAAGATTAATATTAACATATTTTTAATAAGCATTTCAGCGTGCAAATTTATGCATGCTTATATACAAATACCCAATCATACTTTTCCCGCGTCTTTTTACATCCGGTCTGTATATGATCCATTTGGTTCACTGCTGATATGAATTTTCACCCCTGTCCTTTTTTCCTACAGTTCCGTGTGGAGGCAATCTGACCCATCGAACTGGCACCATCTTATCTCCTGGCTTTCCTGAGCCTTACCTCAACAGTCTTAACTGTGTCTGGAAGATCACTGTTCCTGAAGGATCAGGAATCCAGGTTTGTATAATAGAGTTTCTCTCTGGCATCCAGCGGACAGAATTATAATAATCAGATTGCGCAAAAATGAATTAAAATAAAAATCAGAGACATATTCAGCTTGGTTAACAACAAGTGTTATTAATATAGGAAATAACGCTCTAAAAGTAGTCCACCACTGTAGAAAGGCCGGATACTAGCTCATGGAGAACAAGTGTGACAAAGTGTTGTCTGTTAAGATCAAAGTCCTTAGTGGTTACAAGAAGTCAAAATCTGTGTTTTGGAAAGGAAAAGAGAAATTTACATTTGGCTGGTACATTACAGATGTGTAAAAAAGTCTACACAGCATCTAGATATGAAAAGTAAGCAGTGTTCTAATAATAATGCACTTCATAATACAAACTATAATAGACTAACAGGCATGCATTAATTCAGACTTTACAACAATTCACTCTCCATTAGTGAAAATTCTGAGGCTGAGCTGCAGTGACTTACCCGTTTACTTAAAAACATTTTGAGTAACACCTTTTAAAATGGTCTCTGGTCAGAATCTTAAACGAATTAACAGATTTTATTTACCTGTAGCCTTTACAGCCCTACATGGTCTTGACACGCTCCTGTGTGGTGATATCTTTTCAGCTTACCTAGGGCTAATTAACAGTGCTACCCACAGTTTATCAAGGTATAGCATTTACAGTTCTCAGGGTACAGGAGATCTGCTAAATGGTAGTCTATAGACTTTACAGAGGCTTAGAATTTAATTTAGCAGATCACTATACCAGAAACTTAAGATTGCACAACCTGAAATAAATGTGTATATAATTGCCTCTTCAGTTACTTTTCTTTTCTTTCTTGGGAGTTAATTCAGTTTGCATATTCTTATTCTTTGATGCGTGTGTGATGGAACTCCATCAGGAACCTGGTCCCCATGGATCTGCCTGAAGGAAAGTTTTTAGACTTATGCTTCAGCCTCTGTGGCTAATGACCTCAGTGCCATCCCTCAGCTATTACCTCCTCTACCTCCGCTGACTGTCCTTGCAGGTCAAATACACAAGATGGCCCACAGGCACACTTAGCATGCTGCACTACACACTAATCGCAGAAGCTTGGAAGTGAAATAGACAAAGAATAAGAAGAGAGAGCTGGCTGTATGCACACCCTCACACCCTGTAGTAACTGTAGAGGATTTGGTCTGTGTCTATACTCTCTGCAGCTGAATCTTCCTCATCTCTAGTATTCCTACTCCACTTCATCTCTTTCACACCTTCACCCTCTTTCTGTCTGTCTTTCTCACTGTTGCTCCCCTTCTACCAGCTAGCAGAGACACATTAGATTGGAGTGTCACGATCCAGAATTGAACTTAAAGGAGCGAGGTGCCTTGCCGGCACATTTGCCGTAGCCCCCTAATGAAAGATCAATCTGTGATCTGCGTCGTCTCCCCGGGATTCGCTAGAGACCCTACAGCCTCTTTAATTGGCTTGTATCCGATCTATAACTATCAGAGACAGAGGAGAGGGCCGACAAATGGATGTGAGAGTGAATAGAAAGTGGGGCTTGGAAAGAATGAAGGAGAAATGGATGAATTTGAGCTAAAGACGGAGGACGGCACAGTGTAGCCCCCTTTCACTCATTCACTTGAATTGAATTGCATATTAGGTCTAAGCCTACCACTCCAATGGTCTGCATTCAAAGTTTTAAAATCCTTCATTTAGGCAACCTGGATTGTGAAAATCCAGAATGCTGTTCTTACAGTTTGTACAGGAGTAGCTTTTTTTGGTAAGCCCTTCATGGCTTTAATGATGCAGTTTTTCACACTTTATGTATTTTAAACAGTATAAAAAGAAAGACTGACTGAGCACAAATGGGAGGGCTGAAAGTGCTTGGCTTTTAGGATGTTGTTTTCATTTTGACAAGGAGTTCACTGTGTCAGGGCCAAGACAACTGCTACTCTTAAGGAGAGAGAAGTTACTCTCCAAATGGCCATACTTTTAAGTTCTTAACTGTGTCCCCTTTTCAAATACACCTTTTTATGTTGTGTTTTCCACTCATTAATCTTCATTTTTTTATTTCCCTGCCTTTATCTCATCCTTTTCTTCTTTTTTTCCCCTTTTCACTAATTGTGTTCATCTTACATCCCTCTTTCTGTCTTTCCCTTCCCTGTCTCAGATCCAGGTAATCAGCTTTGTCACAGAGCAGAACTGGGACTCACTGGAGGTGTTTGACGGAGGAGACAACACTGACACGATGCTTGGCAGCTTCTCAGGTATTCGCTGTACATGTGTTTTATTCCCACCTCAACTGCATTAAAAACAGACATAAAACAAAATTTAAAATCACTCATCAACATCTGCCAAAAGAATTGTCCAAGCAACGTAATAGCCTCATCAGTTGTCACAGAGCAACAGGCTGTAGTAGCTGGTGTAGTCATAGGAAATTTTCAAAATTCCGATCTGTTTGAGCTTCCCCAGGTAAAATCTTGGTACATTTCTACAAAGGTTAGCCTTCTCTGTGTGGAGTTGAAGAGAACGATTGTTTACAGTATCTATTACTGTGCTACTCCCCTCATAGTGAGGATACAGCAGCAGGGAATTCTCCTTTTGTTTGTGCTTGGAACACGACCAAAAGTAAATGTTAGATGTACCCTGAAGTAAAGAGATGAAAGAGAAATGCCAGGCTCACAAATTTGAGTTATTAAACGAGCAGTTTTAGGTCATGCAGACTCTTTAGAACATCTTTTTTTGTGTGAAGTTATTTTTTTTCTTTTTAAAAGTTTTTTTGTTGTTGTTTAGATTTTTTTATTATCTGCTGATAACATACCCACACACTGGAAGAAACAAGTGCATCTGCTCTTTGTCTTGTTAAAAGCGAGTAGATCACACTATTATGCACACGCTTCCCCAAATAGCCTAATGCCTAAATCGGCAGATGTAAAAAGAACAAGCTTTTCAGCTATTTGCCAGTAGCTTATGCAGTTAGTTATGGTCGACCTATGAAGGAGATAGCATTGCTAAACTCCACTATTAATCTTCTCCCCAAGGCACCACTGTCCCAGCTCTCCTCAACAGCACCTCCAACCAACTCTACCTCCACTTTTTCTCTGATATTAGTGTGTCTGCAGCTGGATTCAGGCTGGAATACAAAAGTAAGTGTTTATACCACTTGATATAACGTACCAACACCCTGAGTGCACCTTTTATCTTGCTGGTAGTCTTTCTCCCCAGGGTCAGATGTTTCTCCTGCACTGTTATAGTCGCGTTTTGCACTATACTCATTTTAAATCCTGTGTAATTATTCGATTCTTTTTTTTATCCCCTCAGCGGTGTCTCTGACCAACTGTCCAGAGCCCGTGGTTCCCATGAACGGTATCAAGGTTGGGGAGCGTCTTCAGATGAATAATGTGGTGTCTTTCCAATGTGAACCTGGATATACTCTACAGGTAACATATCCTAGCTTCAGATATGGTTCTGTCATATATGACCATGAAACCACGTAGATGCTTATCCTTTTTCTTGCCTTTCATCAGTGTCACTCATGTCAGTTTTCCTTTTCTTCAGTTATCCCTTCAAGCAGGAATCACATTTTACAATAGAGCACAAAGCAAAATATCAGAACGAAGCCGGTGCTGACTGCATGGAGTGGATCATATAGCCAGACGTTTAGTTCATTTTAGAAGTTTATTTACAGTGGTGATCTGTATGCTCTTATTATGTTAATATGATTAAATCGATGTAAACGTATTTGCAATAATATGTGGAGTGCTCTGACTTAAGCAGTAACAGACACCAGTCAGGGGATGTATACCCTTTTGCATGCAAAGTATGTATGTGCTGAGCTCAGTGTTCTGCAAAAATATTTATGTGGATTTATAGATTAAGGGAAGATTGTTATGATTCATCTCTGTCAACCACTCTGGACGCTACGATGCTTGACAATTTTCCCCTTAAGTTGCCCAAATACGTATAGTCAAAAGGCAGGATAGATATATGGATGGGTATGATCCATCTGCTGCCTGTAATTTATTAGGATGTGGTGCAATAAACTGCCTCCCAGCCTGACTCTGTTCTTCACATCCTTCAGTGCTTCCATTGTAGTCACCTGGGCTTCAAGAGGCAGACGGTGACATCTGTGGAACACACTGAAGCAAGAGTTCACAGAAATTATATCTGAAAGTCCATCCAAGTTTGGTTCATGTCGGTCCCTTCTTTTTTACTGGTTTTGCTTTGCATTTTTTAAATAGGAATAGACAGGGCCGGCCACTCTGTAACAATCTGACTAGCATCCAGATTGTGACAGAGTGGTAACTCAGCTGCTGGTTTTGCAATATAAAAATAAGTGAGCAGCAAACTTGCCCAGTCTGGGACTGTGAGCTGCACTTTGTCAGGGGTGCTGAAGTTTACATTTGTGTGGATTTGTGGTGAGATTTCTGCCTGATCACAAATGTTTCAGTTAGTTTCATTTGTTCCTGTAGTTTTTTCACCTGCTTGTCTCATCTAGTTCTGTGTCTGTAAGACCGTCTGACCGTCAGGGGACAAAGCAAAAATATTATGAATTCTAATTAAATGATGATGGTGTTGTAGTGCGATTATTTCTGTACATGTCAGAGAACACAAATATGCGGGAGAGATTCTGAATGTGCAGAAAACTTGTTGAAACAGGAGCTATTAGGGGTTTATAACAAAAATTATAACAATAATTATTCAAAGGAATTCATTTATCATTGAGGTGAAAAGGTGCCACATGCACATTTATAGAGGTTATTACACCAAACACAAAAGAGGAGGGAGGACTAAATCATGTGTGCTGACTCAGCAGGGATTTTATTAAATGAGAAAAGTTGATCTACAGAAGAGACATGTTGAAAGGCAATACCTAAAGAATGCCAGAGAGCCTTTCTGCACTGTATTCTATTATTTTTTTTATAGTTTGAATTTTCACCTGTGGCATGAATTTAATGTTTATGTAAATAAAAACATTTCCACCATAAATTGATGCAGAAAAGGCAGAAATTAGTGCACAAAGGTTCACCAGAATGCAGGAAATGAAGTATATTTAATGCTCAAAATTTTCAAGGGGAGGTCCCCCCAGATCCCCCACTTAATAAATGTCCCCTCCGGTGTTCAAATAAAACTTATGCTATTTCATTTCTACCAAAAAATATACCCCATAAATTCACCAGAATTAAGGAAAACAATCTCTGTTTAATACATTGTTTCTGGAGGAACATCCCCAAATACCAGGTGCGGTTTGGTCTCACCATACAGACTATGATGTCAGGAGGATGGCATAGGCTGATGACACTTATTATTGGCCATGATTATTGACTTGGCTTTTCATAAGTTTGAATGCAGAATATTATACACATTGTGGTGGGTAATGTTAGTTATGGTTTAGCGTAGGTCTGCAGCTAACGATGATTTTAGTACTGGAAGCTTCTGCATCGTATAAGAAGTACTATTGCTCCCCATCAGACCAACAACATCAACAGACCAACAACCAGACAACTGCTTACCAACACAAACATCACCCGAGTGCTATACAAGTTATACTAAGTTGCAGCTCCCCGACACCCAGTTAACTCATTACTGTGACGTTACAACTCAAACTCACGGCCCAACCAGGAGAACAACAAATGCACGTGTGTACATTTACAGCTGAGGACTGCGGCTTACTTTAGCTAGCCTTCAACTCAACAATCAATCAGGATTTCAGTTAAATGCTAAAGTTGCTGTTACCTTGTCTGTGATATGCTGGCATAACACCGGGTGCTTTCTGATCAGATGCTGTCGTGCTGTTGTGGTAATGTTAGGCGACATAAGTTTCGTTTTAAGCTGGACAGACTGTAACATTACAGAGTTGTTGTTTTCTTTTAGTTTGAAATAATCCCATACTTTGGACACTTTCTTCTTCGTCCCTCACTGTTTTCTCTCTCTTCCTCCACTTTGCACACAGTGTCATCATAATCACATCGTGTTCACACAGCGTAAGCTCGATGTGCAACAGTAATAAATGTCCATGCGAAACAGTGTGCTATATAGTTATATGGATTAATATGGATGGATTAGGAATCAAATTAATCGATTTAATCGATGAATCGTTTCAGCCCTAGTTTAGAGTTGGGCAGATGGGATGGGGGGGGGGGCAATATATAATTTCTCGCCTAGGGCTCCAACACTGTCACTGATAATAGACATTAGTCAAATAGCCAAGACTTTTGGTGAAGCTGATGGACAAGAAGCCGGTTTTAAGCAAAAGGTTTGGGGCAATTATTTCAATTATGTTTCTTTCTGGATAATCAGAATAATTACATGTAAACATCCTGAGCTCCATCAAAGAGCTCCGGTTATTTTACTTAAAGCCAATTTCTATGCATCATTTCTTCTGGATAATAATAACATTGTCATTGTCTTTTGCCACTAACTTGCAGTCATGTAAATGGCCAGAATATTGCTTTCCTAAGATCATTTGCAGTAGAGGCATTATCGAGGTGAATTACCTGAATGAACCTATATGAAGTCACTAAAATTATAGTCAGTACTGAAGAATGGAATCACATTTTTATGTTAAATTACATCAGTCACACTGTTCAAACACAGATATCCAGCCTCTCCGTTACTTTGCATTACATTGCACCATATGTATGGGCTGCCAACCTTCTTGTATACACAAGTACCCTATTGTTTCCTACTCTTATCTACTAGAAATGCTGTGATTATAGACTGGTGCATCTGACCTGAGTTCTTGCTGCAGGTGTAAGTAGGGTGAAGAGGTTAAGCTTGACAATGTCTGAAGTCATTATCAACCATTGCAGTAGCAGTCCTTAACCAGTGAGACATATGAAAGAGTACATTATAACAGTCCAAGGCTTTCTCTGACTATGACTAGAGACACATTTGCAGAAAAGGTCAGCTGAGTCAGTCCATTAGGTTCTAACATCGGCTTTCTTTATAGTCATTATGGTGAGTTAGCTTTGAAACTCAACTGCAGTACTTTCCAAAAAATGCTCTATAGCTTATTTTGGCAGTGTGACAGTAAATGTTCCTTAATATGCCTATGATTCTCCCTCTCTGTTGTTCTCTGTCACTTCAGATGGATTTAGTCATTTAGTCTCCACATGAAGTCATGTGGAGACAGGCAGCAGGTTCAAATAATTGGAACAACAGATGAGTGACAGTGGGGATAACATATTAATTCATCTCCTGTTCTTTGTTGCACTTTTGTCTGTGTGTTCACACTTCGGTGCATGGATGCTCCTTGCAGGGGAACTCGCATATCACCTGTATGCCTGGAACCGTCAGACGATGGAACTACCCACCTCCTCTCTGCATAGGTAAAAATAGCTTCCTTCCTAGCTTTCCTTCATTTGCTACCCTCCCTCTGTTTCATTTCTACATTTTTCAAAGTGTTTACTTTGAAGAGCCTTTACCTTGCATCTCAGACCCAAGGTCCTAATGTAAAGAAGTGCAACAGATTAACCTTCACTACATACTATAGGTGACAAAGATACACTTCACTGCTTCACAACTCGCACACAAAAACACGTTATATGACAGACATAACCTAGCTCTTGAATCCATTATAAAATGAAAATAGGAGACATGCGTAAAAAACAAAGATTATATTTCACTAATTTGTGTTTCTGTATGAGTTTATAAGAGCTTTTGCACCTTTTAAAATGAGTTTGATAGGTCTACCTATAAGTCTGAGCGCACACACTGAATGAAACTGCATTAGGTTCCTTCCCCATTTTGCACCTCGAGTCT
This sequence comes from Micropterus dolomieu, assembly GCF_021292245.1. Lineage (NCBI taxonomy): Eukaryota > Metazoa > Chordata > Actinopteri > Centrarchiformes > Centrarchidae > Micropterus > Micropterus dolomieu. The sequence continues at coordinate 21,363,677 of NC_060158.1, read as the reverse complement.
TCCTGCCTGTGAGAGTGCCTTGACAAATGGGTTCCACTTATTGGAACAAGCTACTATTGCCTAATTAGTTCCATCTCAGACTGTGATTGGTTGAAATTGAGGGAAGATTCATCGTGTTCACAGGCATCAGCAGTTTCCTGATTACCTCGGGCTTTTCGTGCTGCTGCTTGATAACATTTAACCCCTCACTTGTTCCTTACAGAAACACAATGGTACAGCAGCCTGATTTTCCCTGTCTGATTTCTTCCTCCTCTGACTTATGTCGGCTGTTTGTCCCATTTATTGTTTGCTTTGTTCCTTGCAGTACCTTTTGTCTTTCTTTTTCTCCTTGAGTCAGCTGATTCTTTTACCATTGTTTTCAGCATCCTTTGATCTTTCTAATTTTGGTGTCAGGCTCTTTTCATCTTTCTTGATCCCATAATTGCTTGTATTTCCATACCTTTTTCGTAGCTCTTTTGAGTGTCAGTCCTCAATTTCAGTCAATGAACATTTATCCGTCAGTGCTTTATGATCAAAGGAGAAGGATGAAGAGCAACAAATATATCGCATATATGGCACCTAGGGAAAGTTATCACTACTGGATACCTTTATGGTATTGGCCAAAACAGCCCATTATTGAGCAGAATCAAAACATCTCCAATCAAACCAGTACTTCAGTCGATATTTTTTGTAACCAGATCGCAGCAAATTACTATTTGTAAGGTTTTGCTTGCAGCCAAACACGCAAACAACACACCAAAAGAAAGAGAAGAGCACGCCTTTTTTCCCCTCATGTGCCTGCACCATAGACTGTATAAGAAAAGAAAAGAGTCCATGCGAGGATTTTAACAACCCCCTCACCTTCGGCTGAGGTCTAAGGCATGTTCATTACTGTTGCAAGTTTATCACCACAAGCTTGGCTTTCATCTCCTGGTATCATTTAACACTTCTCTATATATTTTTATTTGCCATTCACATCACCTGTCACTGATGATCGCTGTGTTCCATCACATCAAACGCTTCTGTGGCGCAGCAGCGATCATACTCACACGATGATTTTACTCACAGAGCCTCTGGCTGCAGCTGTGGCTGCTTCAGGTGTAGTTGGTTTGATCAGCTGAACATGCAGCCTCTCTTTTCCTCTTGCTTCTTTAGTGTAGTTAAGGCTACGTTCAGACTGCAGGCCAATGTGACCCAAATCCGATTTTTTTTTGCCCATATGTGACTCGAATCTGATTTTGACAGTGTGAACAGGCCAAGGAACATGGAATCTGATCTTTTCCTGTTCGGATTTGGGCCACTTCCATATGTGATAAATCCGATACAGATCGGATCTTTTTAAATGCGACCTGGACACTGGACACAGCATTTGATGCGACTTTGACGTCACTGTAGAGCAGCTGTTCTGCTGCAGAGGGAGCCGCACTGAACAAAAAAGCTCCACAAAAAGCCATTATTAAACATTTCTTTCTTCCCTACCTCGCTATCATCTGCTCTCAAATTCCCTTTCTTATACCTAAAATCCACTGGACCGGAAGCTCTCTTCAGAGATACGGGTCGCATGCGGGTCACTTTCAGGCCACGGACAGTTCAAGCTGGAGTCTGATATGGGCCACGTTTAAACTATAATGTGAACTGTCAAACAAAAAAAAAAATCGGATCTGGGGAAAAAATCAAAATTGAGCATTAAGCAGCCTGCAGTCTGAACGTAGCCTTTGTGACTTGTTTAAACAGACTCCTTTATCGTTTTTATAGCCTACTTGTTTTTGGGGGAGGTTTGTGACTCACCATAAAGGAAAAAGCACTCGCGGAGATCTTTCAATTCAGTTTATTGATTGAAAGTTTATAAAATAATTTTCCGTTGTTTACTTTCAACACACGTATCAAAAAAATACCTGAAATTCGTTTTCCACAACTTATTTAGTCACTAAACTATTTCACTCCTCTCTCATTCAAATATAAAAAACTCTCAAGCTGTAGTCTTTCCCCTTATAGGATAATACTACCAGTGAGGATGACCTAATTAGGATGAGGAGCGATCTGACACAATTTCCCAATATTTTTTATGTAACAATTTTTTGAAACAAGAAAAAAAATAGATCACCTTGCTTGTCCATAATAACAATAAAAATAATAATAACCTACCAGTGAACTACTATGGCTTCAACAGGTGACATTATATGAGGGGTATCGAATGAAGTACTCAATTGGTATCAGTATCACTTTAAGGGTACTGGTTTTGGTACTGATATTGTAAAATTTTAAACGATACCCAATGCTAATGGCACCTCTATATCTCACATTGAAAGAAAAGAGCTCCAGAGTTCCTTAATAGTGAGATGAATTGTCCCATTTGATTGAAATAGAATTCTGTTCATTCTTTAACAGTATTTTTATCATTGCTAATAAAAACATTGTAACAACATTGATTTAATTGAAAAAGGTGACATGTGTGATGAAAGGTTTAGCGTGTATGCCTTCTAGCAATGTGAACCCACCTAAACTATAGTAAATATTATATTATAGCCTTACAGGCTTTGGAATTTAGGTTTAAAATGACTGAATGTTTCACCTCTGCTATGCTTTAAAAAACTAAACTCACTCTATGCTACACTATTTCTTTAGTAATTTCTAAGTCATCAAGTATTTTCTGTTAGCACTATAGTTGTTGTGTAAGACTCCCTCTCCCACTAAACAAAGAACTGTGTTGAACCATATTTGTGATGTTATTTTAACGTGTTTGCAGATACTAATGAAATGTTCTGTCTGCCCTCTGCCAGCTCAATGTGGTGGGATCCGGGAGGAGATGGAGGGCATGATTCTCAGTCCTGGTTTCCCTGGCAATTACCCTAGCAACAGCGACTGCACCTGGAGAATCTACCTGCCAGTTGGTTACGGTGAGCCCCATGAGAGGTTCTTACAGCGTGCCACACTTTGGCATTTCCACACTCAAGAACCTTTAATTATGTAACTTGTAGGCTCGGACTGTGGAATGACTACATTTGCATATTTTTCAACATTTTGTCTTGCTTCATGCTCCCCTAGGTGCCCACATGCAGTTCCTTAACTTCTCCACTGAGGCCAACCATGATTTCCTTGAGATACGCAATGGGCCCCTTGATACAAGTGCAGTGATTGGCCGATTCAGTGGCCAAGATATTCCCTCTTCCCTTCTCACCACTTCCCACGAGACCACAGTATATTTCCATAGTGACCATTCACAGAACAAACCGGGTTTCAGATTCGAGTACCAGGGTAAGTGACTGAACAGGATCATGTGTAAGAAAGTGTACTCTTAGTAAAAGATGCAGACGACTGGAGCATAAAATGATGATCAGCCTTAGGATTCCCTCAAACAGAAATAGAATTGGTTAATATGCTCATATAATGAGCATAATCACCAAGACCACATTTTGCTAATTGCAGAGACGAGCCAGTATCAGTATTGTGAGTTACTTTATTCTCCAAAGCTTGATCAAACTAGTAATTACTTCACTGTGACTTCAGTGAGCTTGTTGGCTGCTTCAAACCATCTTTGCTGTCACCGAAATGTGGTTCAGTGTCCCCGACTAAGGATTTACATAGTCGAATCAGAATGGTCAAATCCTGCCTATAGTAGACTGAATGAGCCGAAGCTAAACTGAGGCTTATTGTTGACCATTTTCTCACTCTCTCTCTCTCTCTCTCTCTCTCTCTCTCTCTCTCGCGCCTGCCATTCACCGGTCTTCTGCAGAGTTTTTGCTGTGCTGCCGATAACTGCATACACGTCGCGGTTCCTCACGGGTCTATTTCAAGTAGCGGCTGTTTAAAAATGATATAATATTCTTTGTGTGGTTCATCAACGGTGATAAATTACCTGAAAGTCCCGCGAGGTGCGGACAACTTGGCACAACATTGGTGAAGCTGTGGCTCCGTCTCTTCAGCAAATTTTCCTCCTGCCACTACACACATACACGCTACGCCTACACATGCGCACTGACGACCCAGGGTTAGGGTTACAATTTTGGATTCATTCAATCACTTTAAAAACATTTATTGGAAGTTTTTTTTTTTTCTTTTTTTTACATGTTTATTTAAAGCATATTTCCCTGAACTGACACAATCACTATAAGAATGAAAGTCAAGATGAATTATGTCCTACAGAATGATAAATAATCATCTCTGGGAGTGTATCCTTTTTTTCTCCATGTTCACTTACGTACCATTAGTGTCACTTTACTGTGAGGTGTATGCATATAAAGCCATAACATTACTGAATTAGCCCTACAACTGACAGTGTCAAACTAATCAGCTCACAGAGCTAGTAAATTCCTCTGATCTATAAATCTCTGTAAATAAAACTGTTGATCACTTAAAAGATTTTTTCACCATCATGTGCCAGTAAAAGGATTCACTGCATATCCACATGGCTGCAAGGAATAAATTACCCTTGTCTGCTAATGCAACAGGCACACAAAGTTTGTATTTTGTGATTCAACAAACGAGCCGGCAAATCGAAAGGTAGCATTGTGCATTTACATAATTATGTGTACATTAGCATATAAATCAAGCATTATATTTGCAAATACCCCCCCCCCCCCCTTTTGCAGTATTTGCATGAGTTATCCCCTACAAAGTGAAGCTGTGATCCATAGAAATCAATTTCTTTACTCATATTTATATCCTGGCTCTTCAAGGCTCACTGCCTGCTTTTGTAACTGAGGGGGGAAAAGTAAAGGTGATTTACCCACACCACCTCTGATGACTGCATCGTACTCCTCCGGCAACAAGTCGAACCCACCCCTGGTATTTTTTTCCCCCTGAAAACTCCTGTCTGAGGGACGAATAAAAGGAGGATTGTGTGGGAGGTTGAGCACAAGAACGAAGAACAACAGAAAGATGAGGAAGGTGAATTAAAGCTGGAAAATAAATATAGAGGATGCTCCGCTATATTGCTCTGTATGGAGTATTCACATGTTGAGGTTGAGTGAATTGATTGCTAACTTCAGGCAGAAACAAAGAATCTTAAACAGTCACGGGGTCTATAGGTGGCCACAGTTACTGTTAAACTAATAGACACAAGCAATAACTCCCCTGGACTACTTTGTTGCCATGAGCACAGACAAGTTTAGATAGTGTTTTAATATCACATTATGTTCTAATTTTTCTATGTTGTGTGGAGAAATTATGTGACTGCCATAATACTATGTGACAATGTATGTCTGAATAAAAATATCTAACTTTAGAAAAACTAATGTACGTGATGTTCTCTCCCTCAGCTTATGAGCTACAGGAGTGCCCAGATCCAGAGCCTTTCCGCTACGGAGTAGTGGTGGGTGCTGGCTACAATGTGGGCCAGTCTATTTCCTTTGAGTGTCTGCCTGGGTACCAGCTGATGGGACATTCCATCCTCACCTGCGAGCATGGCACCACGCGCAATTGGGATCACCCTTTTCCTCGCTGCGAAGGTAAGAGATGCAAGATATGCCTTATCAATAACCAAAAAATAGGCACATTGAACACATTTTTTCACCTGAACACACAATAATCTTTAGAACAAGTGGCGACTATTCTGCTGCATGAACGTAGAACCAAAGTAATAACACGATAACTTCCTGTTTAGAACGTAATGAGCTATTACATGATTATTCGGAAGTGCGGCTATGGAGATAATCATTATCTATTATGAATAATGCAATTAAACTGAATAATCACCCCCCATTAATGAAGCAAAGTATTATTCAATGAAAATCAATACTGTGCTAAAGAGGAATGGAGACAAATAAAAGATGAATAAAAGAGACGCTAAATTGAAAAGAAAAATAATGGGAGCTTTCTCTTTTGCCTCGTCCTTGACCCAAATTCTCACGCTCTGGCTGTCGATTATTCAATAAGGCAGGCAAAATTACAGAGTGAGGTGATGGCCATGACACTGGAACTTTGAATGGGCGTGCAGGCAGATAAAGTGAGTGAGAGAAGGAGCAACAGGGTGAAAAGACAGAGGGAACAAGAGACAGAGTTTATTCTCTCACAGCGATTTTCTTTTGTATAGGTCTTTTCAATATTCACAAGTTGGAAGATAAAAGAATATTATCTGAGTGTTGTATTTTATGTGCTTTCATGCATATGGGTTGGTGTGTGAAGGGACATGCATAATATTATTCATAGTATATAGTATTCTGCATTGTACCATGTGCCTGTGTAGTTTCAGTTTATTTAGATAATAAATAATTAGATAATGTAATTTCAATATAGCACCTCCCTGAACTAATGCAATATGCAGTGATAATATACAGCATTTAAAATATAAATATTCAGTAATATTTTCGTGTGTGTGTGTGTGTGTGTGTGTGTGTGTGTCTGTTTTTGCGCTCCCATTAAAATGTGTTGTGCTGTGTATTTGCCTTCTAAAATGAACAAGAGAAGGTAGCCTGATGCTTCTGACTGTGAATGTAATTGAATTGGCTTTAATGCTATGACCTGGTGCAAGGAAGTGATACAGCAGGAGATGAAGTGATTAGCGAGACGTCGTTCTTAATAGGATAAATATACCTGAATTCACACAGCACATTTTATCACTTTTTTTTTTGTTTCAATTTTTTTGATTAGTCACTCGGTTGGTACCCAGTTTCCATTCACAGTGACAAAGCCATTTAGGGCAGACAAAATAACAAGGTTGTAACCATATTTCACAGTTGGTAGTACAGCGAACAGGTGAGACGTTATTGTGACCTTAAAACAGTTTTTTAGCGATAATTTAAGAATAATTTGGGTGAGTCCAGATTCCACACACACAGTGACTGGGACAACACAATGAGTAAACAATGACTATCACAGTATTCACCTACAGCTCAAAGAGAGGCTTTGCACTTAAAAATGCCGGGAGAAATCAAAAGCACCGCATTTTGTGTAGCTTCTCTATAAGAATTCATCTTTACATAGTAATCAAGAACATTTGTTCCTGTTTAGGCAATGCATCTATGATAATCCGTCATTAATCACTTCATCACTATTTATTCACTGGAATCATACATTATGCATCATCAATATTCATCAATTTCATTGTAACCAAAAAATACACTTGCACACTGCCCCTTGACTCCTTACAAAAACATACATTGCTGCTTTTGTTAGCAAAGTAAATGTATTGATCTCCTAATACATAACCATAATTATGTGGCAGCAAATGATGTTTGACCCAGTGTAGCTCAGTACCACCTGCTCTTCGGAATCTCACTATAGTATTTACATAGATTTTCTCTGAGGGGCATAAGTACATTGATTTTTGTTACCTTGCTTCCACCTACCTGCTTGTCTTGGCACATCACGTTTTGTATATAAAATGCTTTGCCATGTACCTTTTCTTTGTTGTTTGTTTACACTTCTCTTTGGACCTAACCTTCACGTTCTTATCTCCTCCTTCTTCATTATCTCTTTTCAATTTACTATATTTCTATATAGCATAGTGTGCTTTTACTGTTTAGTTTTTTTGTATTTAAAAAACAATTGCAACATTGTTTCAAGTTTTCTGTTCCACCTAACCCTTCAAGCAAATACACTCTCTTTTACATATACGGTTTAAGTAGCTTGCTACTTGATGGCGTCAGCCAGAGGTGAAGCTCCATAGAGTGTCCAGGGTTTAATCAATCAGCCTGATCGATAGCTCATTTAACAGGTGAGCCAGCAGCAGAGGGACCAATCAACCACAAGGCTAAAGCAGGCAGCTCTATAACGTGAACACACAGCATCACCTGAGAGAAACAGAGGGATGAAACATGCAATCTCTGCTTTGGGGTTGATCGTACCCATAGGCACATCCAAGGGTGTGCCGTTAAGCGGAATACCCTGTCTGGGTTGCTTGAGATGCCTGCACAACTGCGATTACCACTCCTTCCTGATTTTCTGTGCTCCACCACAGTGACTATGGGGTTTTTCTAAGGGTGCCAGTGGGAATGTTGAGCTTGGTAATCATTAAGTTGGTTAGAACCTCCTGAGTTCCTGAGGAATGCTTGAAATAGTTACAATTTCTATGCATGCAGATTTGAGGCCAGGCGCATGGGAGTTTGTATGTGTGTGAGTGAGTGTTACTATATCTGTCAGGCTGTGTGGGATTTTTTTTAACCTCAGGATATCAGGCACATGTGGACTTCTATCAAGGTTCTAGCAATGTCAGTTCTGACATAGACATGCTTTTAACCTTTACTGTCACTCAAACACACACACATGTGCATATCCACTTCTCATACACATACTGTACATATACACACACCTCAGAAGCAATGTCCACACTAACCCCTCGCCTCATATCCGCACTCTGTCTCTTCACCCCCAATGGAAAAGGGTTGAGGCGTTATCTTAGCAAAACACTCCATCCAAGTCCCCACTTGCTAACAGGCTTTACTGGCTAATCTTTAGCTCAGACAAGTGCCTGGGCACTAGACGAAGAGTGAAGGAGAGAGACACTGAGAAGGGAAGCAGAAGAAGAGGGCGATGAAAAATCCCCTCTTTCCTCCCATTGCAGTTGAATTATGCATCTACCCTGTTGGATTCCTGGCCCACTGATATATATATACTCTGCCTCTCTTTTTCCCTTCCCCTTCCCTCCCTCAGTGCCTTGTGGTTGGAACATCACATCAGACAATGGGACCATCTTCTCCCCAGGTTACCCAGAGGAGTACCCTAGCTCAGCTGACTGTTCCTGGCTGATCACCGTTGCTCCTGGCTTCGGCATCAAGCTCAACTTCACCCTGCTTCAGGTTCATGGGCCTCATGACTTCATTACCGTCTGGTAAGAAATAACTGTATAGTATAATATCCTTTAATGAAATACTATGTATATTTTCTATCTTAACATTTCAGATAATGTTCATTTTGGTTTGTGGGTAAACTGAAATTATATTCTAACCAGTTTTCTAGTAATACCCAAACCAAAATCTCAAGAACATCTCAACAAAATGTTGAACTCTATACTTCACGTGTCTTTGAAACATCAACCTCCATTATGCCTTCTCTTTCATTCCTCCCTCTTTAAACTCCTTGTCACTTATTTCTACTTTTCAACTTTTCACGCCTCCAGCCTTTTCCTATATCCTCTGCTTTGGTGCTTGACAAAACTGATTCAGCATCCAATTAGCTCCTCTCTAATTTCCCTGCCACCTCCTCTCTTTTCATGTCCACCATTCCCTCCTTGCTTGCCCTCTCGCTGTGACATAGACTACATTAGTCATTTAAAATCATCACAACCCTCCCTCTTTTTTCTCCTTCTGAATGCATGTTCAAGCACATGGAAACCAATACAAATGTAAATGATTATAACATTGTGAGTTATTCTTGTAGGTATTAAAAGCAGAAACTGCAAAATGAAACATGATGATTATACATTTTTATAATATATATTCCAAAGTACCAAACACTACCATGTAATTAAGGCAACCAGCCACAACAAATCAGAGCAGTATATGGTATATGTTCCCACCTCTTCAAGTGTGTGTGTGTGTGTGTGTGTGTGTGTGTGTGTGTGTGTGAGAGAGAGTAAGCTTTGGCTGGTGGAAATGTGTCTGGTTTTTTTGTGCGTGTGTTAATGCTTGTGTCAGGACGTTTATCTTTTTGCCTGACTGAGTATCGAGGGGTAAACCTTCCTTTCATCACCTCCATGATGCACTGCTGGTCCTGCCATATGTGCGACCAAAGACAGGATTTTGCATGCATGATGGTTGCCAGTCCCAGTTGATCCCCTCTCCCTGAGACAAACTCCAAAGGTCCCAGCTCTCAGTGAGACCGGAGATCTGACTGCCAGCCAACCTGGCAACTTGACGACCACATGAAAGGTCCACATGGTGTGGGGTGACATCTAAGTTTTACGGATTGGGCCGCTTATAAAAAATTGTGTGAAGATTTTTTAGTCCATGCAGAGTTTATGTCACAAAGTTGACATAGCTAAAGTAAGCCAAAATGTCCACATTCTATCGTGTTGTTGCTCTTCTGTAAATGGCCCTCATTGTATTGATCTTTCCCAACAAGCTCATGCAGAGCCAAAATGGGGACTATCATGTTCCCCAGTTTCCAGTTACCACCGCTGTGTATCTCTCCACTGAACTACTGAGCCAAGGAAATGGGCCCCGTAATGGTGGCTTGGCCAGAGTGCTGTCAGGCAGCAGTCCCTAGCCAGCCGTTTCCAGAGCTGCTTGTAATCTCCCATGCCCAGTCTGACAGCCAAAGACAGATGGTTTTTAAGCTGAATGGTTGTGGCAGGAATCTGGGAGTTGGCTTAATCGGCCGTGCCCACGCCAGGGGACTGCCAAGGCTGGGCCACAGCTTCCAGAGACACTCCCATTTGATGGCAGTTAGCAGGAACAGCGCAATCCAGACCTGTCATTCTATGCTTATCTGTAATTTTTACCTTATTTCAACATAATCACCCACAGCAGCACAGAGTAATTGCTTTGGGTATGATGAAGTGAGAGCAGCTTGGTTATTCTCTGCTGCTGGAAGCTGCTTGACAATAATCTGGCATGTGGCTTTGTTTGGTTTTCTCACAGATATGCGCCATAGGGCCTTGAGGTGCATTATGGTTAGAGAGGGAGTGAGCATTTGAGCAGAGGCTGCTGACAGAAAATGGTCAGGGCTAATTGACATCAATTTACTTCAAGGTATTGTTATATTTGACCTGTGACCTATTTTCTTCCCTTTAGGGATGGCCCACAGGAGACAGCCAGAAAACTTGGAGTGTTCACTGACGGAGAGCCCAATGACCCGCCTAGTAGCACATCTAATCAGGTGCTGATACGTTTCCGTAGTAACACAGAGAAGGGTGGACTGTTCCGTATCAGCTACCAAGGTATGTAAATTACTCTCCCTACTTGATCCTTATTTCTACCAAATATTTCACACATAATTCTGTGTTTGACTCCTTTCATGTCTTTTATGCTCTCAATAAAGCTTACAGGCTGCAGTTTTGCCTGCCACCTCCCATCATTCCCAATGCAGAGATCCTGATGGCAAGCAAAGAGTTTAAAATTGGTAGGTTGAAATGCTGTCACAAAAAGGCTTATTCATTCATGTATAGACAAACAATTAGAGCTAACTAGACACTGCTGATATTTTTATACTAGATTTCGGTCCCATCCTGACATGTTTTATTGTAGCATTTTAGTGAAGCGTTAATCTCACTGCCGGTTCACCTTCTGTCCTTGACAATTTACATCGCCCCAGGTTGACTGACTGTGATATTGACTACACACCCTATAAGGTGATGGTGTGGCACAACCCAGGGAGTTTTGAGGCAGGAGTATAAATTAATGATCATGACAAAATAATCAGAAAGCCAAAGGGATTTGAGGCAGGTGCTCTCATTTTCCCCTGTAGAAGACAATGGAGATTAATTCTCCTTATCTGTATATTTGCATACCTCCTTGATTCGTTATTATTCAGAGACACAAAGGCAGCAACACTGACATAGTGTTTCATCTATAGGATCCCCATTGGGGATTTATTATGGTACTTTTTTCCACTTTTTCTTTCACAGAGAAACACAATACATCTTGATTACCTCATTGTTATATCAGTATCCTGGCTAAGGAGCACTGATTGGTATATTAAAACATTTTGATTTGTATCAATCATATGGATTGTTGCTACAATCTCTGATCTGTCATTGACTGTACCTCCCCCTCCTCTATCTCTCTCTGTTCAGGTGATATTGTGCGCTACCGATGTCTTCCAGGCTACCAGTTAAGTGGAAACAGCATCCTGACCTGCCGGTTAGGGACACACTTGGAGTTTGAGGGACCTCCACCCTCATGTGATGGTGAGTGACTGCCTAGGTCTAGAAAACTTGTAAGCGTATCCAGGGAATTGCATGCTGTTTTTTTTTACGAAGCCCCTGTTCACACTCACACAGTTATACATTCACAACTGAAAGCTGCCCAAATTCAAGCCCAGTCTGAGCTGAGCAGCTCCACATGGTTGGGGGGGGGGGGTCTTGCTCAAGGGCACCTGTGTGGTGATAAGGAGGGAGGGGCAACCACAGCTTTTTCACTTTCCCCGCCCAAATTTATCCTGCCTGATCAGGGATCAAACCTGTGATAAACCTGTCATAAGCTCTCCCTTTTCTCATCTTGATACCGCTTTCCCTCCTAGCTACATTTAGTATACTTTTTTTCTCCTCCTGCTTTATCTTTTCTAATTATCTTAGATATTATCTTCCTAGAAATCAATGGAGTATAGATCTCACAGTTTCATTTAAACTATTGCTGTCTGGCAACTAAATCTAACTCAAATGTCAGAATTCCCCAGTATCTTCAACTTGTTCTCCAGAGCTCCAACTTTTTCAAGGAAAATTATTTCATCAAAAAAATAAATAGCAGAAAGTCATAGTTACATATATGGTATATAGGGTAGATCCTTTTTTTTCACATGTTTTGCGTCTATGTAACATTTTCTGAAATTGGTCCAGTATTTCACGAGTGCACTGCAGTGTTCAGCAGTGAAACAGGGCTGCAGGAAACAGAGAATAGAAGGTAAAGCGTCATCTATTAATTAGAAGGTTGGTTTGTTCCCCAGCCCCCAGTCAGCATGTTGAAGTATCCTTGAGCAAGATGCTGAACCCCAAACTCCTGTTAATTTCTGTTTCTTGTGGAAGAGGCACTTTACCCTCTGCCATTAGTTTATGAATAGGGCGAATGGGATGTAGTGTAAAAGTGTTTGGGAAGGCTAGAAAGGTGCTATATAAGTACAAGACTTTGATGTTTTAAAGGGTTAAAAACACCAAAGTCACGCAATAACTTTAGGTTACTTGCGTAACCCCGGTTCTCAGAGTAGCATGAGTGAGATGTCTTACTATGGGATGCACCTCCCTGCGTATTCCTCAGAAGCATTTATCTCATTACGCCATTCCTGATTGGCTGGTGATCACGGTCAAAAACGAATTTGAAACGAATGCTATGAATGAGAACACAAACTAACCAACAAAGGCAGCGGTAGAGAGGTAATACTGCTGTTTTTGAGAGTCTGGTGGCTTTGACGAGAGTGATATAACTACATTTCTAGTTAAACAAAAATAATCTTACTCTTTAAAAAAGGTCTATCTCTGTAGGGATTATTTCCATAATGTTGTCAGACACTAACAATCTGAGCCTGTCAGTGGAGGGAAAAAAGCACTTTAGTGGACGTGCTTTGACAGGCGCAATTACCTGCAAGGATACATTGCAGCCCTGTCTTGCTGCTGCTGTCTGAATCCTGCTCGCTCAGTACTGGACCAA
>NC_060158.1:21297786-21350360 GCF_021292245.1 Micropterus dolomieu | reverse complement strand
GACTTTGATGTTTTAAAGGGTTAAAAACACCAAAGTCACGCAATAACTTTAGGTTACTTGCGTAACCCCGGTTCTCAGAGTAGCATGAGTGAGATGTCTTACTATGGGATGCACCTCCCTGCGTATTCCTCAGAAGCATTTATCTCATTACGCCATTCCTGATTGGCTGGTGATCACGGTCAAAAACGAATTTGAAACGAATGCTATGAATGAGAACACAAACTAACCAACAAAGGCAGCGGTAGAGAGGTAATACTGCTGTTTTTGAGAGTCTGGTGGCTTTGACGAGAGTGATATAACTACATTTCTAGTTAAACAAAAATAATCTTACTCTTTAAAAAAGGTCTATCTCTGTAGGGATTATTTCCATAATGTTGTCAGACACTAACAATCTGAGCCTGTCAGTGGAGGGAAAAAAGCACTTTAGTGGACGTGCTTTGACAGGCGCAATTACCTGCAAGGATACATTGCAGCCCTGTCTTGCTGCTGCTGTCTGAATCCTGCTCGCTCAGTACTGGACCAAAAAAGGTTGTCCCAGTTTGTCACATAGACACAAAAACATTCAAGTGTCTTTGAGTGTCAAAGTGTCTTCTGCCCCGTTTAAAATGGTTGATTTGGTCACTGGCCACTTGGCTTGGTTAAGACCTGGTCTTGACTCGAACACGACTGAGATTCAACCACACCCAAATAGTCAGGGCAACATGATGGTGCAGAACCAAAGTTTTCCAAAGTAATCTTGTAGGTCTGTATCATCTATCTTTCCCTTGCATTTCAGCTGTTCAAATAGCAGCAAACACAGGTGACACTGTTATGTAAGTGAGGTCTTTAAAAGTCCAAAACACAACGACAGTACTGTGCACCAGCAAAGAAACAATTAACAGTTAAAGTACTGTACATGCACTCTTTGCAAAAGTAGTTACTACTTCTGTAAAGTACATATTAAGGCACTTCAAATGAATACATTTTTTTGTTCACAGAATAAGCCCCTTGAGATCCATAATCACATTTTCAAGAGGGTCCCGACAAATCATTATGTTTCACAAATATATCACAACACAGGTGAAACATCTTCCTCTGCCTAAGGTGTCCTCTGTGAGTTTATTTTCAACAGCTCTCTAGCCAATATCATTTTGCTCTAATCATAGACTAGTTTGAGTTTTTCCTTATTTCTCGATCCCTTGGGTACTATTTCTGCCTGTAGTCATGCAGCCGCAGCCACATATCAGTTTGGCAGCTCTTTCCATCTCTGTGGATGATACTTGACTCCCATGAGGCTGCTTTGGCGCTCTATACATGCCGAGATATCCGTCTCCCAGAGGAATCAATGAGTGCAGTGTTCCCAACACACTCCATCATCATAATACTGTATGTTGTATGCAATACTTTTCCTCTGGGCAAGAGACTGGGTGCATAGAGGGGTCCCTCTGTTTCTCTCTGCTATTGTAAAAGCATATATCTTTCATTCTCTTGCTGTCTTTTTAAAAACTTCTAGATTCTTTTTCCTTTTGTCTTGCTTTGTCGTTTTCTGTCTCTCACTCCGTTTGTGGGTTACGTGTTGGACCAGGGAGAGAAGGTGAAATCTGATAAATGTAACAAATTTGAAATGCTAAATAGGAAAAATCATACAAGCATGAGATGAAAAGGGAGATAACAAAGGAAAACATGAAGTCTGGACATTTGTGTGTTTATTTTTCCCTCTATGAGGTCCTGCCTTTTGCCTATTAAACCTTCACTTTACCTGCAGACATCTGCGGCTGAGACATACGCAAGTGAAAGCTTCCACTGACATAGCTTTGCCTTGCTAAGCTAAACAAATTTGTGTTCTGTTTTTAAAATCTAAGTGAATGTCAATGAGAGCTGAATGCTTTAACGTGCATTTCAGGTGTGAATGTACACTTATGTTAATTGTTAATTGTTCCCCTTATAGACATATTGTACTGGGGAAAAACAGTTCCATCATATTCCTCCTTCCTGCAAGCTGTCACTTTTCCTGCATAGACACAGACCAGTGTGACAAGGAGGAGAGCCACAAATAACAAAAGATGAAGGAGTCAAGAGTTGAGTGAGAGGATGTTGAGAGTAGAAAAGTAAGTAAGACAACAAACTGATTCTGAAGGAAGAGGAGAATCTTGGCATGTGTAGAAGAAACAGGTAGAAAGAGAACATTTTGAGATTACTCTGAGTAAGCAGGATTATTGAGGGAAAAAAAACAAATCTGTCCAGAAAAGATGGAGGAGACACTGCTAAACGAGCAGAAGGATGGCGAATAAGTGAGAGCAGGACAGGAGTTAAAAAGCGAGACGAGAAAGGGAGACGGGGAGAGACGTAGTTGGAGGGCAGCAAAGAGACGAGGTGCGCAGCTCATTGAAATGCAGGGGACATGCCGGCTGCAGCTGCACCTATCAAATCACCACTTTTAGCTCTTGACAAGCACGAACCTGCACGTCTAGCTGCCCCCACTCACATACACAGTCAATTGCACACTCTTTACATATACTGTATAAACATACACACTGGTCTAGCATGTGTCTGGGTTACACAGCAGTGGATCTTGCCATTGTGGTAGTCTTCTAGAGAGCAGCACTGAAGCCTACAACCAGTTCTGCAGTGTTGCTTCCCCCCCCCACCCATCAGAATCCTCTCTCATCCTCTGCTCTCCCTCCTCCCTCACTTGCCACTTCCCTCCCCTGACTCACTAGCGTCAGACTTCTGTTCTTACGTAACACATGTATCCTTTATTCCCCGTTTCTCTCTCTCTTTTTTTTCGTCCTTCTCTGAGGCTGCTTCAAAACACAACAACACGGTGTAATGTATTGTCACACACTTTAACACACAGGTGTCTATCTATACCCAGATCTGTCTTGCTCAGTCTCTCTCTTTCCCTTTCTCCTAACACTGACATACATGCCAATATATAAAAGCAATCGCAATACACACATAAACACAGACACACACTCACTCTTGTTTTTTCTTTATTTAATCCAGATGATTGTTGCCAGTTATGATGGCAAATGGGTTTAGCCTCTCTCATATTTCCTGCCATTGGAGCAACCACTTGGTTTGTAGAGTATTTGATTTGCCTGCGATTTGATTAAACTGGGCCGACCCACAGCCCTTAACTACATCTGCTGTCTGCTGAGACCACAGAGAGTTCCAACATCACACACACAAAACAACAGCATCAGTACAAAGTGTTGCTTGAATTCATTAATGAAGCACAATGAGCTCTGATGATCCAAAATCCCTGTGTTTATCCCCCAGACAGATTTCTGGTTAAAACCTGCATAATCACTCATCACCTTAGTTTCCCACCTAGCTAGCTTTCTTTATCCCACTCGGTCCCTTTGCCTCCCTCACCTCTCTGTCTATCTCCTTTTTGTTCCCTAGATTCTTTTTTTGCCCTAGCCCCCTTCTTTTAGTCCCTCAGCAAGGATTACAGCTGCCCCTTTTTCCCATCTTCATTGTCATCCCTGACTTCTCAGAGTTGTTAGGTCCTGATCCACGCTAATGCTTATGTTGTAGCCCATCCCCTTCAATCAGTTTGTTATCGCTCCTCAGCTTATGCTAATTAAATACCAACATGGGTAAAGGCATCTCAACAGCACTGCAGCACTACGAGCTTATTATATTGTGGATTTGTGCATGTGTGCGTCCAGACATGCATACTGGAGTGCACAAAAGTGTGTATATAAATGCAGATGTGTGTGGATCTGCGCTTGGGAAGCTGTAGAACAGTTTATACACAAACAGAAGGGATATCTCACATATTGCCATTGCTGCTACCAGTTTATTCCATTCCTTGTCTCATTAAAGTGAAATTTCATTTTGAGCTCTATCAGCGTTGATCTCACCTTGTGTGTTGAAACTGCCTTTTTCCAGCTGTCAGATTTGTCCCCTAATACCCTTTTGTTTACAGCCAAGCAGACTGATGCTTCATTTCAAACTGGATTAGTTTAATAAGTAGCAGCCTATAGATAAGAGCCCCTGCCAGTCTCTCTTCCTCAGCTCAAGGACTAGCTGAAAGCAGTTTTGAAGACATGTTGAAGCTTTGTGAAAGGTCACTGACAACATGCATCTCATCCTAAGAGAAGCTAGTTTAGTTTACTATATGCAAGCCACCCTGGTGGTCTAGGGGTTTGGTCCCAGCTTCTTCTCCACTGACCTAGGGTAAACAACGTTTGCAGATATTTAGAGTTTGTTTTGTGTTTATTATACAATGAAAGTTGTGGCAAACGTATTTGACAAGAACATACGTCATTTTAACATGCCTTTCTGTGAGTGACAGCTTACCTGACAATATCTGAGATTTCCTGAGGCAATAAATCCCATCCAGTTGACACACCAAGCAAAACAAATGCTGAAAATTATTTGCAATGCTTTTTAACCCAGGCTGTCTGCCATAACTTTTTTCCTGCTGATTTAATAATCACTTCCCCTATGAACACACGTAGAGGAGGTAGAACAAGCCAAGGAACATACACACAAAACAGTGCATTGCTGACATAAACAAACGGCCCATCTACATACACACTAACAGGCATATATGCACATACACACTCTCCCACAAAGGAGGCACTGCTAGAATGCGATTCCGAGCATTCAGTATTTCACCGCTGTAATGGACCTGCAAGTGCCAAGTGCTGCCTTATCCTGAGGCAGAACAGTCTCAGTATTCAAATTGCAGCACACAACAGGGGCATTTACACTCCTGGCTAAATTCTCTGCCATACTTGGTTGACAAACACTCTCAAATACAAAATGTATGCAAATAGTACCTGCTCACATGCACTTTGAAGTGTTTTTTAATCACATTTACAGCATCTTATGGTGTGTCTGCTATGATGCTAAGTAAAACCTCTGGCTGCTGTTTTACATGTTAAATGTATGTTTTTTTTATGTAAGTTTGAAATGGTCTTTTGTTAATTCTAAAGCTCTTAACAAGCTGTTGGGTTGAATTCCAGCATGGCTTCGGTGTTAAAACAGTTTGTACTGCCAAAGCAGGCCCTTAGGATTCCTTGCAATATAGGAAACAGTGAAATGCAGGAGAAAGCAGTTCATTTCACATGTCAGAATATTTACTTTATGTATGTTTATGGTATCTTATGTAGCTACAGATAGGAAACAAGAAAAATAAATGCTGTTGAAAGAGCTTTTTCACACTCTACCTCTTTAGCACTAGGCGAGGTGAGAAGCTAAAACAACTGGAAGGGAAAACAACGATGTTGATGCTGCATTGTGTTGTCATTGCAGCATTGGCATCCTTTCATGTTGCAGATTGTTTTTTGGGGTTCCACTGTGTATGCAGATAGCTCTGGCAGATTAAGAGGTGGGTTTCACAGCTTTGCAACAAAAATGCTGCAAACAGGAGCGCTGTTGAATGTCTGATAATACAGACTGAAACCACTCGGACATGTCAAAGGATGTCTTGGAGATGTCCCACAAGAATACCAATGGCAGGGTGGAATGGTAGGAGCAGATGGATGTGGTCCACCCAGACTTGCCACAGCAATAGGACTTCCAGGCAGAAGTGAGCATTAACCGCCAAGTTAGCATCACGTATGTGTCACATACAGACAAGTAGGATAGAATATGCTCATGTCAAGTCAATTATTATATATAATATATAAGCCATTTCCTGGACTGACTTAGCTAAGACAGCTTTGTTTCCTGCAACAGTATCAGGACCAGAATGACAACTTAGATATGCTTTTAGACACATTGAGAAAAAAAATCAAGTGCTTTACATGGTTGAAACAGGATTAAAACATTTCAGGACTGAGGCAAATAAAATAATACAGAAATGAAATAAAATTAAACTCCTCAAAATATAAATACATACTACTAATAAAAGAAGTCTTAGCAATAAAATGGTGTGCTAGAATTAATAAAAGGCTTGAGAAGTAATATAAAAGTCAGTTTCAGCAAACCTCAGCTCCTCTGACAGGGTGTTCCAGAGCTGAGGGGCCCTGACTGTAAAAGCCTGGTCACCTTTAGTCTAGAGCTCAGGAACAGCCATCAGAGCCCTGCCAGAGGATCTGAGGTTGCATCCTGGCTCATAGGGGAGCAGAAATTCAGTAATACAAATGAAAGCAAAACCATGAAGTGCATTAAAAGTGATCAGTAAAATCTTGGTAACCTGTGAAGAGAGGTTAAAACAGGGCTGGTGATCTTCACTTCTACTATTTGTTAAAAGCTGGGCAGCTGCTGATCTAACCAATCCAATTTGCGCTTCAAGGTAAATTAATGCACAAAAAAAAATGAACAACCATCAGTAGTTTGTATAACTGAACGACCTTCAACAGCAATACATAAATGAATAAATAATTTAAATATTTTTTGAATCTCTGCCTTTTATTTCTCCCAACAGTGACTTGTCCCATGAATGAGGTACTGACAGCTTCCACAGGTGTCATCATGAGCCAGTCACCAGGCAGCGGTTTCCCCCATTTTGAGTCCTGCTCCTGGGTGGTCAAAGTAGAACCCGGCTACAACATCACCTTCACTATAGAACACTTCCAGACCAGCCGTCAGTTTGATGAGCTTGAGATCTTTGATGGTGAGTTACTGTTTCTTTAATGAAAGAACATACAATGGTTACATGCAGTATCATGTAATTTAGCTGAGCAACATGATTATTTTGACCTTTTATTTATTTAGTAGAGTTTAACATCCTGTTTCTGATCTAGGTGATACCCACTACATTTACTATTCAGTACTATATTGACGCTATAACATCTCCCACCACACTTCCTTAGCCAAATACTCAATATCACAATTAAAGGCTAAAATGAGCCAGACTGGTAAATATACCGTTCCTAACAAAGCTTTCTGCATCTACTAACAGAAAATCACACACAGGCTCCTTCATGGCGACAGAACATCTACATCTGCCTTGTACATTTGCATGCGATTAGAGGCACAGACAGCAACTCTGCCAAGCTGCTCTGAGAAAATGGCGGTTGTATACGCTAGTGTTCCTGATTAGTGCTTTTTATCTTCTGCCGAATGGAGGGGAACAGACATTTGCTAACCTTCTGGCTGCCAAGTCAATTATGGAAAGATATCTTAATAAAATGCTCAATCCTTCAAAAGCCATGACTAGGGAAAATACTCAAAATTCAGACTTTTAATAAAATTTGATCTGTAGGAAATGGGAAATTTGGATTAATTTTATTCTCGGTTCATCCATTTACATTTACAGGAAAAATGCAATTCACATAATTCTTCAGATTTAAATGTGTAGATGATGGAACACATGGCATCATTTTGAAGATCCAGTGTTAGTGGTGGTTTACATAAATGTACTGCCACTCTTATTCTTTTGCACAGTGATTAAAGTGATGATGCACAGTGATGAGACTTTTAAAAATGGATTCTTCTTACTAATTGTCTTTTTTCTCTCTCTACCCAGGCCCATCCAGACAGAGTCCTCTCCTGATTACCCTCAGTGGTAACTATTCCAGCCCACTGAGCATCAGCAGCTCCAGTAACAAAGTCTACCTGCACTGGTCCTTCGATCACACTACCAGCCACAAAGGCTTTCGCATTCGCTACTCAGGTGAGTCAAAACCAGGCAAACACTAGCCTGCTGAACCTTTATTTTTTTTTTTTAATAAAATGTGATGTCAGTGGTCCATTTATAATTGATTCACTAGAAGAAATTGATGTTTGAATTTGTTACTTCTGGACATTTCTTCCTTTGGTTTACTGTGTCAACAAGATCAAGATTTGGGCTGCCAACTGCAGAAAAAATATGACCCATCTCCATGACAACCTAACGGGGGTGGTAGGCATCTGCAGCGGTCCTTGCTGTGCAGCACAAGCCTGGGAATTAGTAAATGTTGTTTCTTGTATTGCTTATTATTCTTCTGTTTAGTCCTTCTCCCATGAAGGATCTGCTGGTATACGATACCTGCATAGCTCACTGTGAATTATGACAGTGTAAATATTTAAAAGGCTCCCTCCGTTCTGTATCAACACCACTCAGCCAGATTGACTAATCGTCTCTCTCTCCTCCTCTCAGTGGAGCTCTCGGTCTCCCCAACCGGATGTCCCCTCGTTTTTCTCCCCCTTTTTTCACTTGTTTCTTTTACTTCATTTATTTTCTTCACCATGATGGATTTTGCAAATTCAGGCTAAGTGACAGACGGACTAAGTAATGGCTTAGAACCCACAAGTTGCCATGGTCAATATGGAGTTGTCTTCTGTAGTACCTTGGTAGGGAGGAAGGAACAGATGGCACAGGAAGATTCACTGTGTTTGGCTGTGTTCTTCATCAATCCATCTTTTGACTCCATGGGCCGGTCTTCCATGACCAACTTGCAAACATCTCCTCTAGCAACTCCACATCTCAGTTGTCTGTTATTTCTCTCCATCCATAGCCTCTCTCACTGTTTCCATATCTGCTCATATAGACACATTCATCTTTTCAATCGATTCAGTCAACTTACAGTCTACCTGACTGTGTTAGTCTTCCTCACTATCTTCTCATGCTTATATGTCCCTCCTTTGTCTATATCACCATCTTTCTCACACCCACCTTCTCCTGCTCTCTATTATCCATTCCAATCCAGTCACGTGCCAATGTGGATCTGATTCCTCTGAGCTGCAGGGCTGATTGCAGTGACAAGCTGTATGCTAAAATAGGCAAGAGAAGGGGGAAGAAACGAGGAACACAGAAAGAGTGACAATTGAGTTAGAAACAGATAGAAGTGAAGAATCGAACTCAAGGATTGCTCTGGAGCTGCCAGTTACAGTGACAGACAGGAGACGGACTTGCCAAGGAACGTACAGTTGCTCAGTCATAAGTATTAAGTATGATTGGATTTAAACATTGGGTTTTTGTGGTTTCTAATACTTACCCATGTAGCCAATGAGAATTCATCTCTTGATGATTGTGGAGAGGACAAGTGTTTCAAACTTGAATGCTACATTTCATAAAATTACCTATAGTACACCTACCGTGTAACATCTAATAAGAAATAAACATCTTTCTTAGTGCACCTCAGTATCACATTCCACGTAAAATCTGTTTTCTTCAACATCTCTTCGGTGCCACATAATGGTCTGTTGGCTTACTTGAAATGTCTCACATTCTCTGTCTCACTGGAGCAATTTGCGTGAGACAGCAACATTTCATAAATGCTGAAAACATACAGTAAGGGAGTTTAATCTGATTGTCTTGTGCTTAAAAATCCCACTGACTTGAAAGAGAGGCCATTTTCATTGCCACGTGTGAGTGGTTTGAGTTGGAATTTGCATTTTTATAGAACTGTAAAGTGGTCACAGTGATTAAGTGTAATGGATAATACGCTTTATTTTGTGTGTCCATGGTCCAGTTCCATCATAATCTCTCCCCACAATGAGCAACATTTTCTGTGTCACACATCCATGTACTGATGTTATGTTATTGTGAACCATGGACCTGTTGCTGGCAGCATTTGGGATGATAAACGATTATTGCAGCCACCAATTTAGCCAACAAACAAAAACAGATACTTTGTTCCTGTTATTATGTATCCATCACTTTTATGATCCTTCTCTGCTGCGGCTGAAAAACTCCTGTTTCATTTTGTAGAACATTAGTTTCCTTTTAATCAATTTTCCTTGTCTCTAGTCCGCAGTTTTTGCCTTAAAGAGATTGCAAAGAAGCGCTTCTATTAATACATATCCTACTTTAACACGCCAGGCGGAAAAGACAGATTCAAAAGAGATCCGGGGCTCTGTGCTATTGAAGGCGCATTAATCCTTCACCTCCTCAACAACAACTTGCATAATCTTGCATCATTATTGGGTTTTTATGGTTGTTGCACACAATTTTATCGGTACGCATATTTATATCTTTACCTATTTCATTATGTTTTTTCATAGCGGCCTACTGCAGCCCTCCAAACAGCCCTGTGAATGGCACAGTGCACAGTCTGACAGGCACTAAGTTGGGCAGCACCCTGCGTTTCAGCTGTGACCAGGGCTTCCGGCTTATTGGCCAGAGCAGTGCCACATGCACCCGGACTGCGCAGGGGATCTACCAATGGAACGCACCAGTGCCACTTTGCCAAGGTGAGGCCCCAATCATAGCAGCAGGTCATGAGGAAGGATGAGAAGGTTGGAAGTTGTTAAGAATAACATAGATACAGAAGAAGATACAGAAATCTAATAGACTAGATTGTCTTATTTTTCTTAAGTCTCCCGAGTGAGGATAATTTGACATTGCAAATGCAAATCAGTGTGTTATCAATGTTATCATTGTGACCGGGCCCATTCAGCATTTAGTCCCACTTTTCAAAAGTGATGAAATTAACCTTAAAACTGTGCAAAGAAAACATTGTTAAAGAAAATGTATTTTGTAAGTTGAGTCATTCTGATTTAAGCTGATTGACAAAACTATCACTGAATCCATTTGCTTTGGATCAAAGTGTGATTTCAGCTGACAGTGTGCCATCACCAACAGCCCCTCAGCCTAAGGCATGCTTCAAGGAAGCTCACTTAACCATTCCTTGCTTTGAAGATAACACTGCATCAGATTAATGATATTTGGTTTACCTGGGCTGAATTGTTTGATATGTCAGTCTTATGGGTTATAGTCACAGTTATCTTATTGTCACTGTGCTTAGTGATGGAATCAACAGTAGCTATTACCTGCTTTCAACTTAGACTGGCACATTATAAAAGTTGGAATGTATTGTTAGTGTGTAAATAAAGTCAGCTATTCAGGCAAGATGTATCAGTTTTAATTTAAAGTGTTTTTGTCAAAAGTACTAAATGTTATTGTAGATTTTACAATGCTGTGTTTCTTTTGCGCCATCTTCATAGATTTCCAGTTTTAGTGAATTCTTCATTTGTTTGTGTTCAGATTTTCATCACAAAAGCATGAAATCTAAAGTCTCTACTTCCAGGGTCTAGGTTCCAACCGGATTTATTAACAGTATCAGGTGAAAAGTAAACCGAGAGCAGCAGGCAGCCATTCAATGTCTGGTCAAGACTGCACCAGGTGTAATCTCCACATGAATTGCATGTGCTCCCTCTAGACTTGATTGTTTACTATGGTGCAGATGGTAGCCTGAGCTAATGTTTACTGCACATCAATGCCGGCTCTGGGAGTGTGTTTGTACAGGAAGCCTATTGTGAGCTAAGCACTCTGCATACAAATATAGTTATAAAAATACTACATACTGCTACCTGTGCTTTCATTATGCCAACCATATTTTATTTGGTCTCACCTTCCTGCCGCATCTCCCTTCTAGTCATGTCCTGTGGAATGCCAGTGCCTCCGGTCAATGGTAGCATTGTGGGCCAGGACTTCTCTCTAGGAGCCAGGGCCACATACCAGTGTAATCCAGGATTTCGACTTGCCGGGCCTGTCACTACTTCCGTGATCTGTCAGGAATCTGGGAGGTGGAGCCCCATTGAGGCTCAGCCCAGATGTGTTCGTGAGTATTTCTCTTACTGTCAGTTTATGAAGTTGCAGTATTATGAACAGGACATACTGTTAAGCATGGGCATATTTAAACTTAAAAAAACTGTCACCTACAATTGACATTAAAACTAATTTGTAATGTTGGCAACAGCACCGAACTCAAGTAGATATTTGAGTTGATGATGTTTGTTTATCCTCTGACCTTCCAGCGGTGACCTGCCCTGACATTGGCCACTCTGCTGTGGAACATGGGAGATGGAGGCTGATCTATGGAACTCAAAACCAATATGACACTATAATGATGCTCATATGTGACCCAGGATATTATTACCGGGGTCAAAGAGTGATTCGCTGCCAGGCCAACAGCACCTGGAACTACCCAGATCCACGCCCAGTCTGCGAGAGTAAGCGTAAACTGGAGTTTCTTGAGTTAATTCTCCTAGTTTGCACTGAGAAATAGAAAACCCTTTGCCAGAAAAAAGTAATTTTTCAAGCAAAACAAATAATTGCATCCAAATTCAATCTTATCTTATCCCACTGTGATATTAAGAAAAGAACATATCTATAAAGGCACAAATCTTCTAACCAAAACAAAATGAATGAAAGCCAAACAAAACAAATTAGTATTGTTGATTACCCATATGGGTTTGTAATATATGATACTGTCTTCTCATTTCAGTCATATCCTGTGGGGACCTTGGGACTCCACCAAATGGCAACAAGATTGGAACTCTGACTGTGTATGGAGCCACTGCCATTTTCTCCTGCAACACTGGATATACCTTGGTGGGCTCTCGGGTACGAGAGTGCATGTCCAATGGGCTTTGGAGTGGAACACAGGTCCAGTGTCTAGGTGAGATCTTCAGCACCTAAAAATTATAGCGTCATAATATCCTGCAATTTTCTTCTAAAGTTATTTACAACACCCACGTCTGACTGTGATTCTTTTTTTTCTTTATATATGCATAGCTGGCCATTGTGGCACCCCGGAGCCCATAGTGAATGGACAGATCATTGGGGAGAATTATAACTATCGAGGCAGCGTTGTGTATCAGTGTAACCCAGGATTTCGTCTCATTGGGGTTTCGGTGCGGATCTGTGAACAGGATCACAGATGGTCAGGACGCACTCCTGTCTGTGTCCGTAAGTGCCAGTTATTAGTAAAGCTAGTAAACAAAGTTGGCAACTTTTTTCTCCATTTAATAGTGTTGCTGATCAATGTTTTTTAATAAGTGCAGACACATATTATCTAGGGATGCTCTTATCAGGTTAGTTTAGGACACTTTTGGCCAATTCAGTATGATTAGACCCATGGCGCCGGTACTGATCACCAATTAATTCTTGTTGAAAATTTTTACAGAACGTGGACAGTCTTCAGGATTAAATACACAGTAAAAGCCACCTTGGCTTCATGTCTAAGTTTTACCATGACATTTTAATTATGTGGAAATTATTCCAAAATAATCCACTGTATTCCTCCCTAATACTACTCATTTTACAAGATTGTTTTAATAGAGGCCAGGGGCAAAAATAGAGACTTGCAGCTGCAGTGGGGACTGTGGATTTAGAGTTTGGATCTTTATTCATTACCTTAGCATTTGCCATCAGTAGGGCCTTCAGTCATTTTTTAGGGTTAAATTAATTTTATAATGCTCTGCTTTGGCTCTCTCGGTCTGTCGTCACCACTCTGTAGTCTCGCTCATTGTCTCGCACACAGCTTTATCTCTCTGGTTACACGTCACAAGTAATAGCCTCTAAACACTGAAGGTGGCTGGGCTACAGATGGGCAGAGAGACTGGAGCTGCTCTGGTGAGTGTGTGTGTCGAAGAGAAGGCAGCAGAGATTACTAACACTGCAATAAACATCACTATCTTATGATATATTTCTATGAAGACAAACAAGCTCGATGTCCCAGTTCCACAACTGAAAATGCCACAGTCTACAGGATTTCAAAGTGATGGCTTTTAAATTAGTCGCTCTCTCCAAAGTCATTACACTTCAGAGATGAACATAGCATACATCTGTCTCCTCTATCTTATCACAGAAACTCTGCATCATGACTTACAGAATTATTACTGTAAAAAGTAACAGTGGCAGTAAAACAGTTTTTCACACTATGTTGGTTAAACTTTGCAATCCGAACTGTTCACAGAAAAACTACAATCCTTTACAACACTCACCTTCAGTGTTGTGTTTGTACAGCTGTGTTGTTGTTGTCACATTACCTTTTCTAATCCAGGCCATGTTTATTCAGGTGTTTGATATTAAATTAAGATTTGATTCAACTACTCTGCACCATCTGTAACAATGATTTTCTTTCTGCTTTGTCTTTCCCAGCAATTACATGTGGTCACCCTGGCAACCCTAGCTTTGGTATGACCCAAGCAACCCAGTTCAACTTAAACGATGTTGTGCGCTTTGTCTGCAATACCGGATATGTTCTGCAGGGGGCTGTAAAATCTACCTGCCAGGCCAATGGGCAGTGGAGCAACGTCCTCCCCAGGTGTAAAAGTGAGTCTCAAGTAGATGCCCAAACTGTCAGTGCATTTATGATTTTTGGAGAACCTCATGCCTACAAATGAATGGGAGGATAAATGGAAAGAACCGGCACAGATGGAAGACATGCCCGATCATGTCTACAGTTGGATCTAGTGGGCACATAATTATTTTTTAAAAAAGCAATTTCAGGAAACATAGTTATACAATTTCTCATGTGAGCGAACAAATAACTATTATGAGAGATCAGTTTATCAAATAATTTTCTCTCAGACACCTCCATATCTTGAAAAAATCTGTATGTGCATACATCTTTTTATATACAAATATGAGCAATGTTAAAATGCATATATGATCACAGCAAAGATACATAAGCAATGTATAGGCAAGCATAGCAACTCTCACAATGCTATT
The DNA here is from genome assembly GCF_021292245.1 of Micropterus dolomieu. Lineage (NCBI taxonomy): Eukaryota > Metazoa > Chordata > Actinopteri > Centrarchiformes > Centrarchidae > Micropterus > Micropterus dolomieu. Next base: position 21,336,034 of record NC_060158.1, on the reverse strand, counting down.
TATATGTATTGTGCTTTATGAATAATTTCAGAGCTAAATAAGTCACTGACATCAGCTTTGTGCTTATCTAATGCACGGAGCAAGGAGTCAGAAAATGTTCTCATTTCCACATGCACTGCCATTATGTCTTAGGGTGTTCTCATCCATGCGTGTGGATAGCTATTAAATTACCTGTTGTATTGTGCACGGTGATATCTTCTGTGACCACAGATGACCTCAATCACAGAGAGATGGAGATGACGCGCAGAGACATCCAAATGGAGAAAGAGTTTAAACGGTGCATGTTAGGGGAAAGTGAAATGGAAAAACCAAAGAGAAACCTGAATTATTTAATTACCACGGTCTCAACCACATGGTCCATGGAGGTTCCGGATAATGTTTGATGATATTTCCTCTTAGCCTAGCTACCTCTGTTACACCCTAAGGCTCACCTGTCTGTCAGAGAAACAAACTTGGTTAATAACCGTGCAGAGACAACCAAAAACAATCACAGGATCCTTGAGCTTGTGTGAAAGACAGCAGCCTTTGGAGACCTGCGTCCTGGCTTTTGCACAGAATAAGAAGTACCCTGCTCTGCTTTGAATGAGCGAGCCAAGGACTTTTAATTTGGCAGTGTTATGCGACAAGCGATGTATCTCAGCACCCACGTCTGTCTCTAAGTTTCCACTAACTGAGGGCTTTGTGACAGGCACAGAAAGGGCGCTCGCAAGGTCAGGCCCTGAATGTGACAAGGCAGTGACAGAAGCAGTGATAGATTGACTTATGAGTTTGTTTTAAATGAGGAGAGAAAGGATTTGGCCTTTTTTTAGACATTCATGAAGGGATGAGGAGTGTTGTTAAAAAAAAGAAGAGAGAAGTGCATTTGGCTGCTGTATGCATAAGCAGGTGAGATTTTCTCCCAGACATACGCCTTAAATCTCTCTGCTCTAGTAGTGACATCATATTAGCATTGGCCTTGTTTCCATGCAGATGCTGACTGTGAGATGCTGATGATTTTGTGTGCTCCTCTGTGTCTGCGCGTGTGTGTGTGTGTGTGTGTGTGTGTGTGGATGGCTTGGTGGGTGTGGCCATCTGTTTTGATGGCACATTACCCTTACTGTTGAAATGGAGACATAAGTAGCTTAGAGGTCTTTTTGTCAATCAGATTTATCACCTTAATTACAGCATTCGAGACACATTTGGTGAGGCGCACTCGCCTGTCTGCCGTATACTTCGTTCCCTGAGAGGAAAACTAGAAGTCTTGGGATGACATTCGCTTCATCCATCTCACCTTCGCTTAGCTAAGCTGAACCATCGGTTTTTCTTTTAGAGCGAGAGAAAGTAGTGGGCAGATAACGAAGGAAGGAAAAAAGGTGAGGGTGGGGCAGGTGCCAGTCAGACAGATGTAATGATTTCCACAGTCCAGATTTTAACTACAAGAGTCTGTAGGCGCCATCAATAATGCAGGGAGCAAGAGAGCACCATGGACCCAGTCAGTCTCCTAGCCCTCTCTAATCTCCACCAATTTGAGTCACAGCAATAGCACCAACACTGCCTTCTTTGGATGACTCGTGTGTGTTTATTTGTCTTTCAGCGATAAAAGGCAAGAGACACAGGACAGTGAAAAAAAACACACTCTGACACACCACTTACAGGGCTGTTACTTGGCAGGAGGCCAAGAGGAGGAGAGGGTGAGCGGGGTCCCCACTTCTGAGTGGAACAGAGATGAATTACCTCAGCCCTTCTTCCCCTCTCACTTTTATTCTTCTTTTCCTTTCATCCTTTCACTACCTCTCTCCCTGCCCACCAGGCCGCACACAAAAATTTACCAGGAGGTCAGTCATTTTAGATGACTGTTGGATCACTTTTGAGCCTATGTTGCCCGAGCACATTTTTTCAAAGCTGAAGTCCAAGCTTGGAAAGTCTCGTGCTGAAGCAGGTCCACTGCTTCAAATACACTTTGTAGTGTTATTATGCGGTAAGTTGTAAATGATGGCACCACAGGTCAGCACTCTACTGGAAGGAATACATTATAATAGGTATTTTGGGGGTGATTTAGCTGTGCTGGCCAGCTTGGGAGCATGAAAACGAGCAAGCTTTTAGTCACATTAGCATACAATGGGCTCATTTTGGCTCTGGCAAAGGCACACACATGGGGCAAGACTGGCAAGGCAAAGTGGGGCATAATGGCTGCGTGGGTACTCCCAGACAGTGTTTTAGAAGCCATTATAGTTTTGGCATCATAGTATACATTTAGCTGTGGTTCGCAGAATAGAATAGACTGCGACTGTTACTCACTGTATTCTGACTTTGTTAAGGCTGTGTAAGGTTTTGGTTTGTGTCTTGTATCTGAGACATTTAAGATGGATTTGTGCTGGTAGCAGTCATAGCCTGACATTCTGTCATGAATTTTAATATATTCTGCACCATCAGGGCCTCTTCCTCTCTGACTCTGTACAACACCCCCCTCGCTGTCCCTCGCTCCTCACTCATCCCTCATTCTCCCCTTCCCTAACTCTCTCCATCTGGTGCTAAACTGACATGGTGCCTCTTCTCCTGTGAGCTCCCCATCCATCACCATCTCTGCTACACGGCGGCCAGCAGGAGACTGGCTCTAATGAAGCAAATGTTTATTTCCAGTCTGCCTCCTACTTCATTTGGATTGGTGTGGACGGATAGATGCTGGATGGGTCAAAGTGGTAGATGAGGAAAGAACACCCTAGTTGTAAAATGGGCATCTTCCCTGACTTGAAAGGGAGTCATATATCTATATGAAAATATATAGTATATATCTTAGAAAAAAGTTCTAACATTAAATCATCATTTTCAGCGGAAATAATTGGTTAAACTGAACCTCAAACGCTTACACGTTACATATTTTTTTCCTTTTTACCTTTACTCTCTTCCCCCCTCTGCATCCATTTCTCCAGTTGTGAATTGCACAGAGCCGGGCCACGTAGAAAACAGCATTCGGCAGGTACTGCCCAGTGGGCCGCATCGCTACAGCTTCCAGACCACTGTGTCGTACCGCTGTAACCCGGGTTACTACCTGCTGGGCACCAGCTCGATATCCTGTCAGGGGGACGGTACCTGGGACCGTTCCCTGCCCAAGTGCCTGTGTAAGTACCCCAGGAGTTGGTTGTAAGTGACGCTGCATGATTTACAATTTTATGTATATACTGAAAAGAAGTACTGTAAAACTGTGTAAACTCGCCAGGCCCACTACTCAATACTCAAAATCAATATTTAAAACTGATTTCCTTAAAACAGAAATCTATTGTTAGTTATTATGTTAAACATATTTTTTGCACTAAATGATCATTGTTGTTAAAAGATTATTATTTTTTGAGACACTAATTGATTAACCAACTAACCGTTTCATCCCTACTGGGTTTTCTCCCAGTCAGAGTAGGAAATCTTGTTATGTATTTGTAATTTAACCCGGTTCATAAAGTGATGAAGCATTCTGATGGAATTAAGTCTCTTAATCAGTGGGATATTATTTTTGATAAAATGTGGTCTTATACTGTGAAAGTAGTGCTCACAAGGCAATATATTCAGTATGTAGTGTATTTATCACTTCTTCACCATTGGCCGTAGAGCAATATCACTTGTTCACTGGTCTCATTCTCTCATCTCTCTACACTGATTGGACAGTGGTGCTGTGTGACCGCCCCAGCATGCCTCCATATGCCCAGATCTCAGGCGACCGTCGGACAGTAGGATCAGTCATCCGCTATAGCTGCATCGGCCAGCGTACCATCATCGGCAACACAACGCGAATGTGCCAACTGGACGGCCAGTGGAGCGGCTCCCCGCCACACTGCTCTGGTACGGAAAACTACACCCAGATTGACTATCTGATAGTCGGGAATGATAAAAACTAAAAAACAGCCCCATTTTGTGAAAGCTTTCTAACTTGATTTTCAAGATCAACTTTAATTTAAAGATTTAAAGACACATTTGACACTCTAATATTTGAAACTATGTGCTGCTGTAGCCCCTCTTCTCATCCTCTTCATAGCTTCCTGCTTCTAATACTTCAGAGTAATTCAGGTGTAATATCACCACGCAGTCACACGGATGTCCTAGTAACACCAGGCCAACAAATAAAGTTTGGGTGGCAGCTGTTAGCAGGTAATGAGCGAAGTAAGTGGACCAAAGATGGCGCTGCCTGTCTGCCGTACAGGCCTCAAGGGCAAAGAGTGTGTCCTCCATAAAACTGCTTTAATCTGCTCATATTAGACTGAGGAACAGGGATGCCCACACCTCAGCTGGGTTATGAAGCACTATAAAGACATCATCCCTCACGCTCTCTCTCCCCTTACAGCGATTCGCTTCAGAGCTTGTAGTATACGTAATAAACACAAGAAAGGCTGTGGGGGTGTCCACATATGCTAATGTGCATAGGTATAAATACAAGCACATTCACAAAGATGTAACAGAAACACACAAACTAGCGCACATAAAGACTCTCAAGCCAACAATAAAATAGCATACTGACAGTTTAATGTCACAATTCACGACATTCATATATATCCCATGGATTGCAAGTGTTCTCTCAACGGACAATAAACACAACCTTTTTATAAAGATCTGCACGACACTCTTAGCTATGCACTATTGAAGTGATGTTGACCAGTGCCTTGTAAAATGAGGAGCGAGAACAGTACACAGAAGTACAAAACGGTTTTTGATTCTTATAAATGGAGGATGTAGAATTATGAAACAAGATGCCAAATATATATCTGGTCAATGAAATGAAAAATCACATCGAATAGCACATTTTCTGAATGTTGAACAAATAGATATAGAGACCCTTTGGGAAGGTTATCACTCCTTATGGAGGATAGGGAATATTATTTTCATGTTTGACAGTCGCTCTGTGTTACTTTTCTAATCTAATCTATTTGATAGTCTGTTTTAATATGAAAACATCACTCATGTCAAGAGTACATTTCCAATTTCCAGATTTTTTTTCTTGTTCTATCTTTTCCAGGGGAGACTGCCAGGCTGTGCGGAGATCCAGGCATTCCTGTACATGGTATCCGTCTGGGAGAAGAGTTCACAGTAGGCAGTGTGGTCCGCTTTAGCTGTGAGCCCGGCTATATGCTGAAGGGTTCGCCAGAGAGAACTTGCCTGACCAATGGGACCTGGCTCGGCACCCAACCTGAATGTCATGGTAAGGAATACATATAGGTATTTACAGTGTTTTTTTTCTTTCTACTCTGGCAAAATTAGACAGGTAGGAGGGGATGTATAATTCCATTTTTTAAACGGAAACCCATACGCACCATCTAGACAGCAGGATCACACTGCTTAGAAAGTTTTTGCCAGTGTGTTAGGAAGGAAACCCCGGCCAATTGTCAGACTTTCATATAGATCAATATGGATTTTAGCCTTGTCTCCTCATCCCTTCACCCTCATACAGACACTGGAGAGTTCATGGGAGCTAATCTACTTGTGTTTCGTGTACTAGGAGAAAACCAACATGTCTTGTGGTGGTTGCTGTGGGAATATGAGGAGCTAAGATAATCGCTCCTGGCTATCTGGTCCTTACATAACTTAAGCAGGTGCCATGTACACATACTGTTAGTATAGTACATTCACAGTGGTACTCCACAAAGCCTGTGTGTTATTAGCTATTCTGTTTCTGATTTTTATTGACAGAATATCAAGGTTGCCCTCCCAAATGAAGAAGTGCATAAATGTTGGGGTCTGGTAAGGTGGGGGTAAGATGAGATCAATAGGCAGATTGATGTGGCATCCCCCTGTTTGTGGTGTAGAGGGAGCTGAGCTCTAAGGTGAAGCTCCCAATTTAGCGGTCAATTTACATTCTTCCTCTCCCCTGTGGCTATGAGCTTTGGGTAGTGACCAAAAAAGTAAAACCCTTTAGGGCCAGGGTGAGCAGCTTGGATATCAAGGAAGAGCTTAGGGTAGAACAGCTGCTTGTTTGCCTTTAAAGCAGCCAGTTGAGGTTTTTTCAGGAATTGGAACTGAACCCGGGTGCTTGCCCCTATGTACTGTGGGTGTATTCTGACCACGTCCAACTGGAGACCCTGGAGCACACCCAGAAGACTATGGAGGGATTACATATCCCATCTGGCCTGGGAATGCCTTGGGATTCCTGGAGGACATTGCTGGGGAAAATCACGTACAGGCTACTGATTAAATTGCTACCAAGGCAACCTTGTCTTGAATAACTGGTGGAATTTCTTAAGGGCGGTAATAAATGAACACTATATTTGACTTTCTCTGAACACGTACAGGCCAGCTGGAGAGCTACGATGGTAACTGAAGTTGGACATATATAACACATCTACATTTCATTTCAGTAACTTGTATTTCTCTCAAGTGCTCTTTTCGTTTGTGTATCCTTTTTCATTCATGTTCTTTTTCCTTTGCCCAGATGTTTAATTACTCCCGCTGCATTCTTTTTATAAACCGTATGCATAGATTTTTATTGTAATTTCAGGGGTAATAGACACCCAAATAATTACCATCAATTGGAGTTAATTGCGGCCTTAGTCAATGTTTTACAATATGGTTACTTTGCTAATGAGTATTTATATTTCATCATTTTGATGTCTTTTCAGAGCTAGCTGATCTCAACAAATCCCATCACTGAATTGCACATATTAAGCTTTCCTTTACTCAGAGATTGTGGCTAATACTGTAGTAACAGTCCTTGATTGTATAATTAGCTACTGCCCTTGCAAATTAAATGAAAGACACATCGCGAATTTGCATGTGTTTTGTGTGTGTTTGCAAAAATGTAAAACGGTGATTGAGCAAGAGAGAATGAGAGACATTACAGAGGATGTTTTCTCTATTGATTAAACACCATAAGGCTTTTGTCCTTGTGCAGCATTGCATCCATTCTGCTGCCAACACCTGAAAAAGCTGATTCCCTGAATGTGTAGTGTGTGTGTGTGTGAGTGTGTGTGTGTGCATGTGCGTCCAATCGATCTGGGTATTTAGGCCCTCCACTATCCAATACAATTGCTGAGATGGGTCAAATACATTACAGTGACAAAACTACAGTGTGCTCTTCTTCTTTTTCCACTGTGAAACAACATGCATGCAGCAGCAAAAGTGAAGTAGAAAGAGGCTGTTAAGGATCAGGTGGTCTTGCTTATAAACTTTAGTTTGAATCAATTACTATCAATAGTATGGATGGTATCCTTGCAGCTGCCATGTTTCTTTCATATTGGGCTTCATATCAACTTTACAGTATCAATATTTTGGGGCCGTGTCCAAGTGTTTTTACTCATCTCTCCGCAAAAATAAAATAATAAAAACCATCCATAAAATTAAATAAAACAGTTTTCCACCTTCCAGTTGGCAAGTACTATCTGCGCATGTATTTTTCTTTCATGGTCTTTTCATGTCTCTTTTTTCTCTGCCTTTTTTCTTTCTTCCCATTAACACATGGCTCTTTTCTTCCTTCATGTTATTTCCAGAAGCTCCATCCTGTCTCCTAGGCTTGTGTTCTTAACACTCCATCACTCACACAGACACTACCCCCTCTCCACACAATACCACCACCACCTCTTTCTCTTGCCTCACTCAGTCTCACTTTCTCTCTGGTGTGTGGTATGCCCACTAGCACTAGAGGTTGCCCACCTGTTCTCGGTTGGCACAGACTTCAAGGGCCAGGCCACATCTGGTCATTACGGGAGGGCAAAGCCCACAGAGCTTTGAGGGCCCAGGGCAAGCTGGAGACTTTAATGAACAGAACCATCTCTGGCAGCCAGACAGACACCAAGGGACTTTCTGAGGAAAGGGTGTGTCTATCAAAGTTACTTATGAAGAAGGTTGTGGGAGAAGATCATGAGGGTGGTGATTGGGTGGGCTGATGAAGAAAAAGAAGTAAAAGGGAATACAAACCGAGTGAAGAACACATATCGGATACATTTCTCAGTGTAAAAGAAATGTAGCAGAATACCAACCTCTCTTTTTCTCTCTCAGTGATCTCCTGTGGTAACCCAGGAACTCCACGGAATGCCCAGATCCTGATCCACGACGGCCTAACATTTTCCAGATCCATTACTTACGCTTGCAGGGAGGGCTACTACTCTACTGGCCTGCTTACCCGACACTGCACTGTTAATGGGACCTGGACCGGCAACATGCCCGAATGCTCTGGTAATTAACAGCTCTCACAGAATAAACTAAATGTATCTATGGATAGTGCTTATCTTTTTAGTATATTTGAATGTAAATTCTTGCTCCAGTTGAAGATACTTTTATGTTTCCTTGGCTTATACACATTTCTGAGTTATCTACTTGTTGGCCTCTCGTCTTTATTTGCACTTGAACAGTAGTTCGGACATTCTGAAAGTTCTGATACCAGCAGAATACATATCCAGGCCTTGTAGAGGAGTGAAATACAATGCGAGATATTATATGTTATGCGAGAAAAGCATAAATACATGCAAGTCATGGGAGGACATTAATCACTTGTAAAGGCACTTTTTGTTGTGATCAATGACACTGATGTGGACCCCAAGCTCAATAGGAGGAAAGTAGTTTGAGACATGGTCCACTCAAATGGCACAAGCCTGACTGACAGCCTCACAAAAGACACACAGCTACTTTACAGAGCCAAGAGACCCTGGCAAATAGAGGTCACTAAGAGAATCAGTTTCTTCTGAAAGGAGAGGATAAACCTTAAGCAGCACCATTATGGATTTCAGAAAGGGTGCAGTGAAAGGGTACCTGTTGACGCACTTCTGTAGAACATCTTTAGAAATCAATAGACATGTGAATTGGAGCACGTTTGTTTGAATGATTTCTACTGATCTGATAAAAACTGTATGCTAAAAAGGATTGCAAAAACTGAGCTCTCAAAAACAAGAAAAAAAGCATTAAAATGAGGGAAATATTACTTAAAGTAAGCAAAATGATCTGCCAACCGAACAAGAATATTTCACTTGCTACTTCATAAATAAACTTGAAACAAGTGAAATTCTCTAACATAAAAGCAAAGAAATATCTTGTCAGACAAAAAAAAAGTGTTTTGCCTTCAATTGAGATTATTATTCTTACTTAAATTTTAGTTTTTACAGTGCCTGCTAGAAGAGAACATTTTGTAGCCTTGCCTCTCCATTTTACCTTACTGTAACTGAAATATACTCATAAAAAAGAATATTTGACATCTACAGTATCATGTACCAAAGCGGTGGACTGTTTGCCAGAGACATTTTAAGAATATTGTTATGCAAGAGGAGAAATGATCTCAACCCTGTAGGTCTTGTTACAGGGTGCACAGTCCTAGATAGACATTGTGGCGCCAGGCGGCACCCTCTTACCAGCCCAGTGGGAAATGTAAGTGCTTGCTCATCCAAGGGGAGACACTACAACTCCAAGAGGCCCAGTTTTCTTACCCCACTAGACCCTAGATGTTTGCTGCAGTGTTGCTCATATGCATTTAATAATGCCTTTTTGTCCCAAGGCAACTTAGTTTTGGGACTTTTGCCCTGGATGTTCTATCTTAGACATACAGCAGAGCAGAGCTGTGATACTGCTGTGTCACACAGTGGAATTTTAGGGAGCTACTATATGGGGATACCCATCAACATTTAGTCACTCTGGACCTTAAAAGCTCTAAACGGGAGACAATCTTGTTGCAATCTTGCAATCTTTCAGTAAACACATTACCGGTCACACTGTCAGTTATGGTGATTGAAGACTCTCGTTTACATTAAACGAAATGTTAAGTTTGGAATTACTTATTGTTGTTTTTCTTCTTTCCTTCAATAATGAATATTTTAACATAATAAATAAAACCAAATATATTATTTACATTTAAAATATTGTGCCCAAAAGAAGAATAATTACAATTATTAAAACTTTAATTTAGTTACCCCAGTGTTGCATGACAGGGGAGATTACCATTGTAACAATTTCTTTCCCCAAAATCCCTTTTGATTTTGTTATTCGTTTTCCAGTCCTCCTAAGTGACCCTAGATGATTATTGAACCACAACGCTGCTTGCATTTGGGCTCTTAATATATTGGGAACCATTTTTTCTTTGGGCACTCTACAGTCTACTTAGTGGTTAGAATAGGTTTAAACTATGACTTGTCCGCTGATATTCCTATGGTACCTATGCTAACCTTCTATTTCTATTTTGAAGTTTTAAGAATAGCTTTGCTAAAGCAACATGCCTGTTGATTCCAGCTTGTTAGAGACACATGTTTTTATTTAAATCTGCACAGATTTTGATGCTATGGTTAGAATTTATTTTAGGATTTATATGATCGTATATTCTGTACAAAACATTAGATTTCTTTGCAAACCCTCCATGCAAAATAACATCTATTTGTAAAGAGGACTTTCTACAACCTAAATCATGAAAGACCATTCAAAAACAGGAGTAGTCCTCTCAGCCATCAGAATGTACCAAATCAAGCTTTGTGTCAGGCAATTCCAAACTTTTGAAAGATATACTTTTGAAGTATACAGTTATAATATGGCATGCAGAAGTGGTCAATAATTAATGACATGCTAACTAGAAACCATTTTGCAATGGGATCACAGCAGCCGTGGCACTAATATCGGTGTGTGTGTGAGGAAGACCAACATCTGCCAGTACCAAAACAAATCTGAAAATCATGGTCCCTAATTTTGGCTATTGAAAAAGCTAATTTTCCGATTCATACCCCCCTACTTCTGGCACCCTTGCTCGGACCACACCCATCTTCAAACTGTGCCTTCATTTTGATGTCTACTATACACCTGTAAAGTACTGAAAACAGTCCCTATTTTTATTCCAATTACAGTAGAGGTCTCTGGCTGGTAATTATCCGTAAAGACACATCAACTATGTTGCTTTTTAGATTGTTAAGTTTTGTTTGTGAGGTGAACTGCTTGGGTCAAGTGTGTATAACAGTTCATTAACTCTGAGGCTCCATCTGGTGTGCAATTTTAAATAGTCTGTTTACTTGCTTGTATTTCATCCCATGTGTGGGATATTAATTTCCTGCCTTACTGAGAATTACAAATAAATGTAAAACAACTTAAACCATTAAGTAACATAGCTCAAACATGATGAACAACTGATTTGAATATTTGAATATTTCTCTATCCTTAAATGTCTATCATTGTGCTCAGCAATGTCTGTCCTTACTGTCGAATTGTATTACCCATGTTCATGTTCTCACTTCATTATCCCATTTTGTTTCTGCAGTAATCAACTGTGGTGACCCTGGAGTGCCAGCCAATGGGGTGAGATTGGGCAGTGATTTCACCTACAACCGCACAGTCAGTTACCAGTGTACTCCTGGTTTCACCATGGATGCTGACCGGGCCTCAACTCTTATCTGCACCAAGGACCGCACCTGGAATGGCACCAAACCTCTCTGTAAAGGTAAAGTTGTGAAAAATGTGAATGACAATGCAGTAACAAGATAAATCTAGACAACCGCACAGGGCAATTGTTACAGCTATTGTTACAGAGGTGGTCATCTTACATTATACTTAAACTTGCAATACTATCATTTAACCCAAAATGCAGAATCCATAAGGTCGTGCAATACCTCTTTGTCTCCTTGTAGCGATTGTGTGTGGTCCACCACTTACCATCCCTAATGGGCAGATTGTGGGTACTGACTTCACCTGGGGCTCTAGCATCAGCTACTCCTGCAACCAAGGTTACCAGCTGTCCCTGCCTACTGTGTTAACATGCCAGGGCAACGGCAACTGGAGTGGAGAGAAACCCCAGTGCTTCCGTAAGTTGCATCGTTCTGGGATGCCCAATTATATTATGTCATTGTTATCTTTCTGACATTTCATTCACCCAAGTATGTTCATCATGTATGTGACATTTCACTCCCCTTGGACTATATTGAATTAAAACACAACATGGTTATATGGGTCACCTCACAATTCCCTATTTCTCTTTGTAGCTGTGTTCTGTGGAGACCCAGGGATGCCAGCCCAGGGGAGGAGGGAGGATCGAGGATTCACCTATCTCTCCTCTGTCTCCTTTTCCTGCTATGCTCCCCTCGTCCTGGTGGGTTCTACCAGGAGGTATTGTCAGTATGACGGCACCTGGAGTGGCACACAACCCTCTTGCATAGGTAAGATCCTCCGTTGACTATAAACAGTAGTCTATCATATTGAATATTTTAACATCTTAATGTAATAATTAAAGCAATGACACACAACCAGAGCACAAAACAGAGTACTATGTCATTATTTTCATAAAACACACAATAGTATCTTTGTAAGAGAAGTGTCCATTTGGCTGGCTTGCATTCTGCCCCCTTGTGTTCTCCTTTATATGCCTGATTGTCTTTTGCAACCAAGAAATAATGCATGCAAAAACCATTTGACCTAGCTAACAAGTTATATTGATTCTGCTTTTCTATTCTGATCGGTGTAATTAATTAAAACAACCCAGAACATTTATTTAATCTATATCAGAATAACTGTAGAACAATGTAGATATGAGACATGATGTGGAGAAACTGTATTTTTTGCCATGCAAGATCAATTTCTCTGACATATTTCACTAGTCAGAGCAAACATTGCACTTGTGATCCAAGCACAAACACGCAAGATCCCTTTGGGTCTCACAAATCAGGGTTCAACATTAATGGGGAGGTTTCACTGAAATCAACTTGCCGAAAGTCAGTTTTTACTTGCCCCTATACAAATAATTTTATTTATTAGTGTTTATCAAATAAAGTAAATTGTCAAGTTAAATCTTTATAAATAACAAAATCAATGATTCAGAGCAACGACATAGTATGTTATAGATGCAAACCAACAAACATTCTTGCATATCGAAAAAGGTACAACAATCCGCTCTCCTTCTCGCCACTGTGATTGATACATTGTCATAACATTTGATACAATGAAATCACTTATCAATTAATCACTTTTTTTATTTCCTATTTGTGAACAGGTTGTAATAAGGGTGCTCTAATCGATCGGTCAGAGAATGGTTTTAACTAGTTTGATTGGTGGTCTCTAAAAAGGGTCCAGATTAAAATGGTGAATCTGTGGGCAAAAGCGGAGGACTTTATAAAACGATGACACAGACACTCACATTTGGCTTTCTGATGCGGTCTTATCAGTCATGCAAAGCAAAAACATGATGCTACTGACAGAGTTTTACTTTCTGTATTTTTATTAAAATATTTGTACTGTGTAAATAACACTTGCATTGTGCATGTCGCGATATTTACTTTGCGACGACTGAGTCTCTTTGTACTCCCATGTTGCTTTCAGTAACAGTTCCACTTGTCGGTCAATGCAACAAAAATACCTGGTGTGGTTCTTCGTCTGTATTACTTTCTTCTTCTGCCAAATCTTCTGCGAAGTAGACCATGTGTGTTTTCTGTCATTTTAAAATGGAAGGAGATCAACTCTGTTACGCATCTAAAACGCTGCTGTGGACGGAGAAGATCGTATTCGTTATAGAACTATTTAAAAAACCGTAGTAGTGTGGATGTAGCCTCACATTACCCCGATCCTCTCTCTACTCTTCTCATGTCAACCCTCCCGTTTTCCCCGGGATTCTCCCGTATTTTCCCGTTCTCACCCAGTATACTCCCGTTTAAATGTTTCCCCATAAATCTCCCGTTTTTTTAAACTTTATAAAATCAAATAAAAACCTACTGGCCGTATTTAAAGAGTGTGCTTCTCTCTCCTCCGTTAAGCTCGTGGCAGTAGGCCTATGTAAAAGATGTAGACTGTGCTTCTTGTACAAGGATTTAATAAATGAAAAGAACCTACTGAAATAATATTAGGCCTAAACTAGTGGTAAACCACATGAAATTATAATGAAAATAGTAACTATAAGTAATATTAACAATATACTAACAGTATAATGTGGAATTAACATTGTACTGTTATTTATTTAAATTTCTCTTATTTTCAAATCTCATTGACGACAGTTATGACTCCTCTCTGTAGCCCACTATCCCTCTCTCTCTGCTCCTCTCTCTACCCCTTAAGCCTACAGAACCTGCCTGAGCTTTCCAGACCAAAAAGAGAAGAAGTTACTACTACGGCTATTTCAGATTTTATCATAGACTCATGATGCCTGTGCTCCTTTATCTCCTAAATATTTTGGCTATAGCCTTTTTTGTTGCAGTTTTTATAGTTGAAGTAAATATGCTGTTTGTTCAGTTTTAGTAGTTTATTCCACAGGAAAGCTATATTTGTTAAGCGATAAGATGTTCGCAGTAACAAGGCAATGGCTGCTATGGTTTAAGTCTCTAAGACAGAGGGAGTGGGCTTTGCTGCCCATGTTTCCTGGCAATAAAAATAAACAGTTTCATTTCATGAAACTTTATTTGTTATTTGTTAATTTTAATACTTTATACATTGTTTTTAGGACTAATTAAATAAATATACAGTATACTGTATATGCTACATGATAAATAAAAGGCTCCAAAAAGACCCGATGATCGGTATTGGCCGATACTGCTTTCAGCGATCGGTGGTCGGCCCAAAAAATCCTGATCGGAGCACCTCCAGGTTGTAACCTAAAAAATAAAAACTATGCTGCGTCCTATGTGAAGAAATTTGGATTTGTGCATGTGCTCCCGAGCCTCTTGCCTGCTGATTCTGAACTGTACACACAGTGACAACACCGCAGCATGAAATAGAATCTGCTAACATCCAAAAATAAGTGGCTTCCATCACAAAACAGACTCAAACACAAACTCCACATAAGAATAAAAAACAACAAAAAAGTTTTATGCGCTGAAGCCCGCAAGGCCAAACAAGAATCAGATCCACTTCGGGCGTAGGCACATTCAATATCGGAACGAAGAAGCAACTGTTTAGTCACTACATATATATACTCAATATCTCACTGGAAACAAATCAAAAATGAACATCAAAATACAGGGACTAAAGGATTGAAGAAGAAGAACTCAAGCATTTGTCAGTATCAGTCATTCCTGCTGTCCTGTGTCCTCCTCCCTCCTGCTGCTGTTGTTATTCACTTGAAGAAAGGGGAAGGGCTGGTTTGTCTCAGCCAACAGCTAAGTTTACTAGAATTTACCAAATTTAAAAAAAGGTAGGTGTCAAACTAAAAGCTAAACAGTTAGACTACATACATATAGCTTTCATTTTAGCTGGTTTGTAATAATTTGCTATTGATGCGGATGAGAGACTGGACAGAGAAGATTAAAATATAGCTTTCTGAATGTTTATGCTTGTTGCTGCAGCGTGATAGTAAATTACAACAAAACGAGGTGTTTAATTTATTTATGTTTTTTGTACAACTTGCTCGATCGGGCGAGTGAGTGAGTTGCTAGATTTTTCCTTACCTGGTGTGGTATTTTTCTTGCCCCGGGCAATCAGGGAGTCCATTTTTTGCCTTGTAAATTCATCTGCACTTTGCAAACAAATACAACTAATATAATTTGAGTTAGAAGGGATAAATGTGGATGCTGCAGTTAGAAACACTCAAGGAAAATCAATATAATATATACATATTCTGTAATAAAACTAAAATCAGATGGGTGATCCTGGGTCCAATTTGTATGAGTTTAGGGGGGCTTGACGTGAAAAAGTTTGAGAACCACTGATTTACAGTATGTAGCTACCACTGACATTGCTTTACATCATCTCTTTACTCCTCTTAGATGCTCTACATTCTCTGGAAAAAATTGCCTCGCTCAACTTGTTCAATAACAAGTTCATTCTTTAACTTTTTTTGCGCTAAACTACTGGCCTTGCCTTTGGAGATAGGATAATGAATGTGATAAATCTGTGCAGTTTTGAAATAACTAGAACCTGAATGAATCTTCCTTGCTTTTCCTAACCCATTGTAGGCTGCAGGAAATTGGTGCAGTGAGTTACTAGCAACGAAGTGCAACATGTATAATTAACTAATGAGTTGATCAATATAATGCATTTGTTAGGAGAAACATGATGTAACGAAACACATGCTTGTTAACTGATATGACTGAAATGTGAATTGATAATGGCACAGTTAGTTCAAGCGTAGAACAGGAAAACAAGGGACTGGACCTAGATGCAGACTTTGATGTAAAGCGGGTTGAGTTTAAGGGTGTTTTAAATAATAAAACAAAAGTTGTACAGGCAAGGGTCAAAATCTGGCTAGCAGCTCAAAAGACAAACAAATCCCAATGGTAGCAGGCAAGAATCAAAATTAAAAAAGTCCAAAAAATAAGAAAATCCAACACTGAGAAAGGGCTGGATCGCTTGACACGAAGACGAGGTAGCAACAGACAAGGTGAGCACACAGACTAAATACACAAGTGAGGGGAGGATAACAAGACTCAGGGCAGACAATCAGGTAGTGAACACAAAAAGGCAGGAAGTAAAATAACCCACACACAAGGAAAGACTCTTACAAAATAAAACAGGAAATAACTGAAACCCAAAAATGAGAATGTGTCATTGTGTTATAAGCTGCTGTGAGCGTGGATAGAGAGTGGATTCACAAAAAAAAGACTGTAGGTTGTGAGTGTGTGTGTGTATGTGTGCACGGTTGCCTGCATACAATAATTTATGGCCTTCACTCCTACAGTCAGTATTTCACACCAGATCTGTGAAAAATGTAATTCACTATACAGTTTCTCTAAGGTGATATATCTATTTGTCGTGGGTGACACGTACATTAAGTGAGACTTGAATCAACATGAGAGGTAGTTATCATAGAATTGCTGTGTGTGTGTGTGTGTGTGTGTGTGTGTGTGTTTCAGATCCCACTCACACCACCTGTGGAGACCCTGGCACTCCTCTCTTTGGAAATCAGAACAACAGTCAAGGCTACCAGGTATGAATATGTTGTCACTCAGGAAATTAAAGGTTGCTGAATAATGTGCCATTCAGTTTGAGGACAGCAAACTTACAAGGAAACAAAGGGACTGGACACAGTCATTGATTTGTAGCCATTAACTGTACAAACCGGTTTGCAAATCAGTCAGTGTACTCCAGTTCCTTTTGTTGCTTGAATGTTTACAATGTGTGCTGCTGCTGCTTCTTCCTGTGAACTTATTTTTGACAGAACATTTCAGGGGGACAGTGTAGGTAAATTGTGAGTGTTGTTATTCGGTCCACACAGCAAAAGAGTTTATAAAACTAAAAAAATGTAATGTTGAGGCCTTCCTTTAAAATGATTGATTTCATGATGGTCAAGTAGACTTTATTAGACTTGTCACCTAAGCTGAATGACTATAATTTAATCAAATATTCATTACGATAGTATCATTTCTTCCATAGCTAAAATTAGCCAATTACAAATTACTGTTTCAAATCTAAAAAATAATTAATTGAAGCAATATATTTAACATTCATTTTCACCCCCACAAAATATATAACCAATCCAAAATGATATCCCAAAGTTGTCATTAAACACAATGATTAATAATAATTTAATTCATTATGTCAGACATTTTCAATGTTCTTTCACGGGCACATACGGTAATATATTAGACATACACACACACACACACACACACACACACACACGCACACACATACATACATACATACATACATACGAAAAAATCAGCTTGCTGTTATGTACAGCATGTATGCTCATTATCCGTTCCACATCCTTACACGTTCATGTGTATCCTCTTACAGATCAGCAGCACTGTGTTCTTCAGCTGCAGAAAGGGTTACTTACTTCAGGGCTCCATTACTCGTACTTGTCTGCCCAATCTCACTTGGAGTGGTTTTCAACCTGACTGCATTGGTAAGTACACAAACTGCCCATGTTGCAAAAATATATGTATTGTAGGAAACCTAACCTTGAGCAAAAGTTTACATTACTCATTGCCTATATTACCTATATACTTTTCCTTGACCCCACACCTCCACCATGGCTCTCTTTTTCTCACTTTTTCTCTTCCACCATATTTCCTTCTTTCATATCTGTTGGTCCTCTGATCTCTCTCCCCGCTCATCTCCCCATTCCAACTTTGACCTGTTTCTCTAAAATCCCACTCTTTTCTTCTTTGGTCTCTTTAATCCTTCTCTCCCTCTCTTTCTCCAGCCCACCACTGCAGCCAGCCGGAGCTACCAGCCCAGTCTGATGTGAGAGCCATAGAACTGCCATCCCTTGGCTACACACTGATCTATACATGTCAGCCTGGCTTCTACTTGGCCGGAGGATCAGAGCACAGGACCTGCAGGTCCGATGGGAGCTGGACAGGGAAACCACCTGTCTGTGCAGGTATAAACAGTTACATTACATCCATAAAGGGAACATGGAGAAATACTTGATGCAAAGACATGGACACACATTCACTCTTTCCGCTTTCGCTGTGGCTACATTTCTACAATATTACTTACCTGACAACACATAGGTCATCATCTGACCTGCTTGTCTGGGAACAGAAACACATGCATGCAGGCACAAACACGCACATAGATACATTCAACAAACCTCATAAGAATGCAGATGTGTGCACATGGCCACCCACTTTCCCAGGCAAGCGCACAAATGTATTAAACACTTAAAACACTTTACCTCATATTTATAATGTGCAGTTTCCATTAGCAGTCTTTATTAAAACCACTGGGGTCTGTACTGGCACGGGATTCACTGGGGGCTCGTGTTGGGATATTGGGGATTCAGCTAATGTTGATGAATGGCTCTGTTAACACTTGCGTATTCTCAGACACATGCCAGAGTAGAATGGCCCATCCATCACACACTTACGCTGCATGGAATTACACACATGCACACACACTTTGAAACATTAACAAGGGTACAAAACTTGATTAGGCCAATGCATCCCTTTGATTAGGTTTGCAGAAGTACCTCTTATACATGGTGAGGCATTGTTAACAAGGTCTTGCAGACAAATAGACTGCCATTAAGACACCCCCAAGCACTGGACTAAATACATATAGGAAAAAAAAATGTAATTGACACACAATTATCTAGCATAGACGAATGCTAATGGGTTAAAGAGAAAGACATACTAGAGGGGGAAATCCATGTGATGGATCCATGCCAAGCAATTGCTGAAATGTAGAGGGTGATTTTTAAGGCCATGCCATTAAGAGTGAAGGAAAGAAAGAGGACTGGCCTTAGCACATACAAGATATTAACAGTGCCTGTGGGCGCAGTGATGGAAGGGCAGCTCAGAAGACTGGCAACTAATAAAGTACAAGGCTGTGGGAGTGTGTGTGCATGTGTGCTTGTTTGTGTCTTTATACATTTATCCGAGGTTATGTTTGTGCTCATAAACTAACATCAGTATACCTGTCTTTGTTTGTAGTTGCTTGTAAAGCCCTCCTCGCTCTGTTTGTCTGTGTGGGTGTATGTTTACTATTGTGGTGAAGTCCTGTGGCCCTGTGTGAGCACTAAGGCATTATTAAAGTGCTTCCCTGGAAGCAGCGAAACTATGTCTCTGACTTAGCCGTAGCCCCACAGGGACAACCGGGCTGCTCTTTGACACATTAGTCAAGTCCTGGCGCAGGCGGCCCTCACTCTGGCCACCACAGGGGTTATTAGGCGTGCAGGTAAACAGGAAGTGCCGATGGTGACATTCTCCGACTGCAATTACCTTGGAGGTGTTGTGTTAATGGAGAAAAATGGATCTTTTATTCATTCGCCGTACCTATTTACTGGATAGACTTATAAATGACTTTTTTTTCAGTTGATTCTCTTTTGTTATGCTCTTTAGCTGATAATCGCCCAAGTGGTAAGAGCCCGGTGGGGACAGTGCAGGAGCCACCCTCCAAGTTACCAGGTAAGACATATCCTTCTGGTATTTTAAGATCCTTTAATATATTATTATATTTGTTTCAAATATTGTATTTGGTTTCTCCTTTGTCTGTGGTTCTCATTGTGAATCTGGAGATGTTTTAGTTTTATTTCTGTATAGTGCATGGGAACCCCCATCAAAATTTGTTTGTTAGTTGCTTTACTTTGATTAATTAGTATACAAATTCCAGTATGCATCAGAATGATATAACTTTTATAACTTTTGATTAACTCTCTCCACTACTAACTCAAACCCTATTTTCTGATCTGGCACATGGCACTTTATTGTTGACAAAAACATAATTTTCTTTCCCTCTCCTATCTCCACTCGTTCAGTCCCTGGTGGTGTATTTGCTAAGAATTCTCTCTGGAGGGGATCCTATGAGTACCTGGGGAAGAAGCAGCCGGCTATGCTCAGCATCACTGCCTTTGAACCCTTTAGCAACCGGGTTAACGGGACACTCATCGACCACAGCGGTGTAGAACTCAAGCTGGCTGGTTGGTACACCAAAAACAGATGTCACAGTCAAGAGTTTCAAAAAAACTCTCACACATAGAGTACACAAACCCTCTTTGACTTCCTTCTCATAGCAGAGGCTCCCCTGTGTTGGGTTTATCCAAACAGACAAATAAATCTGTTAAATTAAAGTGAGGACAAAGAGCAAGAAATCAATGTGGTCCCTGCATGGAGATCATTCTTGCTGTTACCGAACAGCAGACCATTTAATTTTTTCCCTTGTGTCATAATCACCATGCAACTGTGATCATCAAGACACAAATTTGCATTAGTAACAGCTTGGACACTTTACTCTTCTGTACCTGGGCGCCATCAATCTTCACATTGTAGTAAAAAAAAATTTCTACAGCTACGAATTGCCTCACTAAGTGTTGCTGATTCAGACGTATAGATTATTTGCACAACAGTCCAATTACATGGCATTATTGAAAGTCACTTCACCAAAATTTTGCAAAACTTTTTTATGAATACAACTGCTAACCCTATATAACCCTTTGTTATTATTGTGTCTTACAAATAAAAAATATGTAAATGTTATTTTTTAATAACTTGTTTGTTGAAAGGATAGGTCTAGTGGTCTATCTTAATGTCAAAATATTCCATGAAAAGACCAAAACTAACAAGGAATTGATCCTACTAACGAGTGTTGCCAAAGCCTGGTATACAGTAGTGTGACGTAGATCATGGTATGGTATTATTTTGATTTGATTCCACAAACACCATCGCTAGTGTGTTAAATCCACAGCTAAAACTAGTCCCAACAAATGCACTATTTTTTTGTGACTTGCTTTTAAAAAATACATTGTTGGCTTTGATCTTTTCATGGTATTTGCTGACTGTAACAAAACTGAAATGTTGTATATTGCTCACAGATTTATATATATGTATAACTACACTAATAAATGACGACGATCTAGATGTTCCTGGTGTGCATTTCTGTGCTTATATAGCCACTAAAGTTATAGTTGTATTTGAGCTTAATTTAAGATGGTAGCAAGTCTTCCTGTCATTGACAACATAGAATGGCTGCAATGGTCAACACAGCATAATGGGTAAAGGAATCAGATTTAGGTTCTTTAACGTATCTGTATCACATAATCCTTTTCTGTTGGTCAATGTTTTGTACTAAACTTTTTTTTTCTTGTAGGTACATATAAGAGGGAGGAAGCTCAGCTGCTGTTACAGGTCCACCAGATCAGAGGCCCTGTGGAAATCTTTGTCAACAAGTTCAAAATAGACAACTGGGCCTTAGATGGACATGTAAGTGCAAGTCCAGGGTCAGGTTCGATACAGAACATCCCTTTGTAACTGCAAAGATGTCACATCTCTCTCTCTCTCTCTCTCTCTCTCTCTCGCTCTCTCTCTCACACACACACACATATTGTGAAATATGCACAAACACACATACACACTAACCTTGTCACTCTGGGGAGATGGAGGGCCCACCAAGAGTTTTCTCTTTAATTAAAATGTCAGTTAAATCATTGCCTGGTAATCAGGACTCGACAGACCCCCTCCACTTCTCTCTCCCATATTATCCCCCAACCCCAGGCACCACACACTCCAGATATAATTAAAAAAGCAGGTCACATTATAAGTGTGTGTGTGTGTGTGTGTGCCACTGTGTGCAAGTCACAAGCCTCACGGTGCATGAATGTTTACATACAAGTGTGCTTTGCAAATTGGAGTATTGCTTTCATGTAACATGCTTGCATGTGCGCAGCACGTCTGAGTGTGTTTATGTTTGTGCTCTTGAGCAGAAAAACATCATATTAAATGTCAGCTATAAGAGCGCTTCTAAGCTTCCTTTGACATGATATTTCATTTTCTGCGTGCACAAGCTGCTGACACTTTGATGATACGCTCTTTTGTAAAGCCTGGATGTGACACATAAAGTGTCTGTCTTCCATTCCTCTCTTTCCCTAGGTGTCCTACATCTCTTCATCTAACTCCTTTGTGTACCAGGGATTTGTCAGAGGAAAAGGCTTTGGCCAATTTGGTCTCCAGAGACTGGGTGAGTGAGCTGTCCACTTGGTTATAGAAACCACATAGACATACAGTCTTCTGGGCGTAGACTGTTTCTCTATGTTTTTTATTTTTATTTTCCTAATTGGATTTCTATCACAGAAATCTTTCACTTAAAATATGTGGAGTGCCCTTAAGCTTAGCTGCGAGTGCTTTCACAGCGTGTCATTTGCTGTGTTGGATTCATCATTTATTTAGTTTTACAAATGTGAAAACACTTTTGGAGAATGTGGCTGTGAATCCAGCATAAAGGGGCAAACACAGTTCACAAACATGATTAATAGTCAGAAAATGACATCCACACGCGCTCACACATCCACAACACAGCTAAACAAAGTCTTTCCTTTGGGAGTTTGTGGGTAGTGTGTTGATGCCTGTGGAGTCTTTGCCATTTCAAGTAACCCCACATCTTGTAGTTGTGATACAGTAAATAACATCCATCCTTTGCTGCATGTCATTCTTTGGTTCCTTCAGCAACTTCAACAATGCTGTCATAAGTATAGAAATCAGTTTTTCAAAAGGCTACAGCTATCCATATATTCTACTTCATGTTAGTGACCTAGAAATCCCAGCCATGTGATCCCCCTCTCTGTGATTTTTGCTACAGTTTGGATACAGCAAATCCTTACATCCTGAGGTTTGATGCAAATATAACTGCAAAAATGTGCCAGTCTTCTGAACTATATAAGGCACACATGAAGAGAAACATAGATTATGTAAGGTTCTGTCTACCGATGTTGATATGCATTTTAATTGGTGCATTTTGGTGCACCAATTAAAATTTTTAAAAAGTATTGAAAAAGGATGTGGACTTGCTTCTTATAGAGAAATAGAAAAGTTTTGGACATCAAACATAATTTCTTCTCATTCATCTTAATGATCAATTTTAAGTTTTTCTGTGAAACCCCAAAAGTTGGACTTAATCTCACTGCTGAGTAGACACACACGATTGCAAAGTAATCTGATACACGTTAAATTAGATATGTACTAATCTGTTCTCCCAGTACTAAACTCTCCATCAGCCATCAGTGGTTGTTAATTAAAAAAAATGTAATTTTTCATGTAGCCTTGACAGCCTTAGCCTCTGTCCACGTCCCTGTGGCACACTGTGTTCAGGTTGCAATGATGTTCTACATGTAGGAAAATGGGACAAACTGGTAGGTTTGTGTGGGATGTAACTAAAGTCATTTAAAATGCAGCTAATATGCTCTACATTCAGATTTTTTTTAATTTCCTGTTCCATATGACAGATCAGATTTATATCATGTATTCCATGCAAACAGTTCAGCAGATAATACTAGTGCTACTGCTGTTTTCTGTTTGCTAATGCTCGTGAGGGTGACAGATTTCAAAGGGATTTAGCAACTTTTAAATAGCAAAGCCCACATTGGAGTGGCTCCATATTGGCTGCAATACAAACTGAAGAGCAAAAGTGCAGGTATTAAAAAAGATCAGATATGAGCAGGAATGTGGAATTGACAAATTTGGAATTTGTGTTAACACAGACAGATTAAGTGTGTGTTCACTGAAAGTTGTGTGAGCATAGTCAAAGTGGATGTGTAAATCTGCTGTAATGAGAGAGGTGCTTGAACAGCAGGTGCGGAACCCTCCTGCCATCACCACCACCACCCCGCCTCAGCACACTGATTGAGCAAACAGCTCTTTATTAATACCGAGGAATGGGGCTGGTGCCAGGGCATCCATGTGTATGTGTGTTTAAGTGTGTATGAGAAAAACAGATGTGAGTCTGGGTTGGACGTCTTGCAAACCATCCTCCTCAATTTGTGGAGGTTTCTTGTTTTGTTTTAACTCAGTGGTGGTGTAACTGCGAGTGCAGTTTGCCTGCGTGAGTGTGTTCTGTGTGCATCTGTTTGTGTGCTCGCACTCATGCAGCAGGGGGTTGATTGGCAAACACCACAGAACCCACTAATTGAATTCCTTCTTGTTTGTCACTTGTCCTTTATTGGAGCTTTTTTGGCATCCTGTGGTAAACAGGTGGGCTGTCACTCCTCCACTGTTGCTGTTTCAGACACACACCTCCATAAATTAGAGAATGAATCTGAAATGACTTAATAGCTGTCGGCCTTTGATGTCAGTAATTAAGAGTAATTGTCAGAATAATGGAATTTGAGGTTCCCAAGGGGGAAACATTCAAATAAAGCATAGCAATAAACTTAAAAAAGTCATTTGTCTGCTCAGTCTGTTATGTATAAACTGTGCCTCTCTGGCAACACTCTTCAGCCATTACAATTCCTTTTAGTTTGCTGTTTTTCTGTTTATCTGCCTTAACCTTTATCATGAGTTCTTGGCAGCAGGATGATTTCCCTTTTTGTTTCTTCTAATTGTGCTGTTTATGAGATTTGATTATAATGTCTGCAGCTAAAGTCAAATTGTACTAAAGCTATGCTAAAGCAAGGGCTCAATATCTTACTACTTTGTCCTTCAGAGAGTTTAGATCCCAGCAGAGACAACCCAGGCTACAACTTTGCGTCCAACAGCAGTTCAGTGGCGGCTGCCATCCTAGTGCCTTTTATAGCCATGATCATTGCAGGCTTCGCTCTGTACCTCTACAAACACAGGTAAGGTTCACAACTTTGATATATTTCACAATAGTCATCATCTGCAAGAAACATTGTACCATTAATTTGCCTCGATTGGATGCATTTTTAGTGAAGGTTTAATTCACCTCTACAAAGTTAGCTTTTTTCAGATAAGAATCTTGTTTGATTTCTCTTGAAAGATACATTTGCATTCACCCTCCAAAATACAGTAACTTGAAATAGATTTTTTCAATCTATTAAGTCACATGTTGACCTTCAAAATCATCATCTGTGATATAAAGAGAAAACTCCCTGCCAAGAAAATTTACTGGTTTATAACACAAGAAGTAGACTGCTCGATACAGTATTCTCACACATTGTCCCTTAACTGAGTGAGTGAGTGATTATGAATGAGGGAGTGTTCGGGCTATCTCAATTTGCACAGTGCTGAGGTGACAATTAAAAATGCTGTACCAGTACGATTCAGGATAGACAAATCCATATTACTGTTGAAAACAATCAGTCGATTGACAAAGAAATTGTTGGCTTCTTTGTGTGTTTTTATGTGTATGTACTGATGTTACTGTCTTGATTATTATTATTATTTTTTGTATAAATGTCTGTTAAATCTGTGTTTTTGTGTCTGAGGATGCCCCTGAAAATGAGATGGTGCATCTCAAGGGGTTTATCCTCCAATTAAATGTGAAATATATAAATAAGATTTTGATAGTGGGTTAATCATTCAGTTGAGCAGCAAAAATGCCAAAGATTTGCTGGTTTCAGCTTCTCAAATTTGATTTTATGCTGATGTTTTTGCTGGGTTTTTTTGTGTTTTGTACTAAGTTTTGTAAAAAAAAATATGAAGAGTTGTTTTTCATTATTTGCTGATATTTTATTATAATATTATATTTATATATTTTATTGACTAAACAATTCATCAGTGAATCAAATAGAGTTGCAGCCCTAATCTATACTATGATACATATATATGCTGTATACTTGATAGACTGTATTGTCTACCCCTAATGGGAACTGATCTCATTGTAGAAGAAGACCCAAAGTTCCCTTCAATGGTTACGTGGGCCATGAGAACACTAATGGACGAGCTACATTCGAGAACCCTATGTATGACCGCAACATCCAACCCACTGACATAATGGCCAATGAGACAGAATTCACAGTCAGCACAGTCTGCACAGCTGTATAGCAGCTGCTTCCTCCAGAGGTAAGAGTCAAACACCGCCAGGTCATCTGGCCTTATGATGAATTAAGGACTTAGAGGCATCCTTGGATCCACATTTCTCTGAAAGTAGATGAAGTTATCACCTTGTGGCTAGCTCGAGCTAATCACACATCCAAGGCATCAAAACTGCTGAAGCAACAAGACACAGATTCTCAGAATCCAGTTTCAAACTAAACCTTTTACACCGCACCTCTAGAATTTTCTGAGGATAGAGAAATCTGTGATTGGGTTTTTTCTGCTGCATTTCCTTTGATCTGTATCTCATATTAATGAATTGTATTGTGTTTGTTTATACTTTAAAATTAATTATATTTATGAAAAATATAGAATATGTTTTGTATATTCAAAACTGATGAGAATATTACATTAATGTTATTATCTTCTCTGTGATTTCCCTCATCTGTATTTCCATGCTTTCGGTTATTGTCTATCTTTTTTTCTCTGTCAATTTCCCTCGAACATCTTTTTTTTCTTGCTTTTCTGCATATATTTTCTTTCCACTTTTCTTTACCCTTCCCTTACGATGTCTTTTTTTGTCTTTTCCCCACACATCCATCACCCCTTACATCCATGCATTCATCCTTGATTCAGTTAGGGGAGGAGAAGTTCACCACATCTTCGCCTGCCTGCCAACAGAGGACATCCATAGTTCCTTGAGTAGAGGGCAAGACAAAGATTATTTTATTTGCTGAAATACATTCAAGAGACATCTCCAGTGGCAAAGGCTCTTTCCCGCAGGAGAAAAAAAAAAAAAAAAAAGAAACCATGTGAAGACAACAAAGACTGTAACAAATGCCAACAACAACTTTACATGGTTTCTTAATCATTTTCCATATTTTGAGGAACAGCTTCCTCCTGAAACTGCAGCCAGCAGGAGTAACGCTGGAAGCAAAGCTGTGATGACTTTTCTCACCGCCCTCCGCCTAAACCCAAAGGGAATTTTATGGTCAACTTAAAGTCAAGAAACTGACCTGTAGCTAACAGATCTTTGTGCAAGCGAACTGTATGGCGGACAGCCCCGTGTTGGCCTCTGTGAGTCAAAGAGAGACAGTCTGGACTGTTTCGATTCACTGTAGTCTGTCTTCTCTATTTTGTTTGTTTGTTTTTTGTTGTTTTTTTGCTCTCTTTTTATACACTGCTTGCTTTCTGTGATGAGTAATTGGGAACTGTGTTTTTCCCCCAGCCGTCTGCTCCTGAGGCTGTTAAAAGGTTTCATCGTAGGCCCTGAGTCTCTGGCTGAGGATGAATTAAAGATTCAGTTGTGAAGGCCATGTTGGAGAGACACTATCATTATTTTTTGAGCTTGACTCAGTCCTTTTTCCCCCCTTTTTTTTGAAGCAGGGATGAAATTCTGCTTGCTGAGGCAGCTGTGTCCAGAGCAGAGGTTTAAAGGTAGTTAGGGCTGCTGAAAAAAGCACTGAGTGAACTTGTAGACAGAATTTATGTGTATATGTGAGTGAGAGAAAGTGTGTGTGTGTGTGTGTGTGTGTGTGTGTGTGTGTGTGTGTGTGTTTCTGCACACATTTGTGGTGGCTGCATCTGACCCAAAATATCCCCTGTCTGTTTTGGCCCCAATGATTCCACCAAACACACTGCAGATAATATGCTAAAACGTCTCCACATTTATTTTAAGTTAATTCTATTTTCAGAAAATATGAGGATTTTGTTTTAGGGATGTCGCTATACCTGGATGCTATGGACATTCTAATAAAATAAAATGCTATCCAGAACAAATACTGACAATGTACAGATCCACTGAGAAAACTAAAACTGAAGGCAATGTCAGTCTCTGGTTACAACTTTCATTTCATTTGCTTTGTTTTGTTTTTTTGTTCTGTGATTCATATGCAATCACTTTACATTTTTTGTGTCCGGGAGAAACTGAAAAGAAATTGAAGATAGACAAATCCACCTCTCTAACTGATGCACCTAAATCAAAATGTTAAGCAAGAGGCAATACTCAGATGTGCTTCACACAAGTATCAGTTACCACCTTCCTGCCACTGTCGCTCTGAGGCACTTGAGGCGAAAAAGACATTGATTGGGTCTAAGTAGCGATGACAATTGTGATGCAGTATTTTTCCATGGATATGTGAATGCATTGGGACCACACCTGTTTTTTATTTTCCTCTTCATTTCCAAAATTCAGAATAAAGCTGTAGGACCAAGTCACAGAGCAACAAGTGGCACATTCTCCTCGGAAAGACTGCTAGTCTGATGTCAAACTGCCCGCTTCTGACTTTCTTTTTAATCCTGGGATCCACCATCACATGCTTCTGCAGCTTGAAGGTAGTACGTACCGTTATTTTTCTCTGAAATCAAGAATTCAGTATGAGCTTCCTAAACTTGGCCCGAGGAAAACAAAGATCAAAGTGTGGTCATGTTTGAACTCCCTCGAAATGTTCAACTAAAGGCGCTTGAGTCTGAAGAATGGATGAGTCAGTGATTTGTTCCCCCTGGATTACATTCAGGTCTTTTCCTCCAAGTTAACTTCTGACAGCTCCATCCTTTTGAAAAAAAAGAGTTGTGTTGCTTTGTTTTGTCTTCACCAATCATGAAATGTGGCAGAAGGCTTTCTCGGAGCCGTGACAGCAAGGGAGTTTGCTGGCATACTGATTACACCCATGCATTCAATTGAAAGTGATAAATATCATATGGAAAAATGTTTATGCCTCTAATGCTAACACTCCTCAAATCTGTGGCAACTGGGGAGCAATATACACAAAATATTGTTTTGAAAGATTAACACAGGAGGAACCTGTCATCAGATATAACAGCAGGAGTCTACCGCGTCTGGTGAATGACGTCTTATGAGAAGAGAGAAATCAGAACATTATTGCTTTTGTGACCCTTGATAATGTGTGTGTGTGTGTGTGTGTGTGTGTGTGTGTGTGTGTGTGTGTGTGTGTGTAAATCGCTTATGAGCGTTGGCGTCGAAAGGAAAGAACGCTACCAGATTTCAAACACCCTGCTCCCAGCTGTTTTCCTCTTACCTGTGTATCCTGTGGATGCTGAGTGGGGTGAATAGTGCTTGAATTTCACTGCAGCAAATTGAGTCATTACATGCAATTTGCTTTAATTTAGCTTGCTTCATTGTCAAACCCATATCGAATCCTGAATTCATCTTACCATTTTCACTCACAGGACAGACCCTCAATTATGTAATGTTTGACTCCAAAAGAAGTAGTCTAAAACATCCACACTCTTAAATTTACCATGTACCCTTTCGCATCCTTCCTTTTAGTGTTAGACAATAGGAGGAATATTTGACTTACATTACATTCACGTATATATATATGTATGTATGTATGTGTATATGTATATATATATGTGTGTGTGTGTGTGTGTATGTATGTATGTATGTATGTATGTATGTATGTATGTGTGTATATATATATATATATATATATATATATGCCACAAAGTGGCTTTCACAATCACAGTTAGCCTCCATACCAACAGGTTTTTTAATGAAGTCTTTAAAATCAGGCCTCTGAAACCAATCACTGTATTGTTCCTTCAATCAGTTTCGCAGTGAGTCGGTAATTGCTTTTACAGTTTTATTACTTTTAAAGCTCTTGCTTATCTCGACATTACAGATAGAATATTGCCCCTTGCCTGCTCTGGTTGTGAATTGATGGAAAAGGAAACGATTGAATTACCCTGGAGATTTCACGGGGAGAGGAGCAGTTGCACTTGCATTATCTTGAAGGCATTCGTACTCAGTTCTCAGTTTTTTTTTGCGGCTGTTGCATTGTGCATTTCAGTTATTTTTATTCCGAAATTGCTCCAGATATTTCAGTAGAGTCTATAGCTTGCATTACATTCCAGTTAGTTTCTGTTAAGGCCATTTAGAAGTGGTCTTTCGCCTCCATTCATTCATCCCATGGCAACATTTAACACACTTTATTAAGAGGCACTGAGTATTAAACAAACAAATGTGATTAGCTGATGCGATAAGACATGATGCCCCATTCTCTCCAGATGGAGCTGATTCTATTTGACTAGATTAGACTTATTTGGACAAACATTATACAGAAGCATAAGCTCATACAACTATGATTGTTTTTACGAACAAGGGCTCAATTCAGAAATTCAGAAATGGTTTTAAAGGGCCAGACGCATACCTTTTCATACGTTTTTGTACCTCCTCCAGTCTCCAATAAGCACTTTACGTTCATTATAGTGCCTTGGTACAACCCCATGATATGATGAACCAGCTTGAGTGTCTCTGTTTTGTGTTCAGGAATTCCAAACATCATTATCTCTTTAGTAAGATTATAATGTTTTTATGTATGTTATGAAATTAGAGGTCTTTTCTCTGGCTTTCGGTCAGGGTTCTTGTTATCATTTCTGCCTGTATAGTATAACCCAGGCACCCACACAGACACAAACCTACTGAAGTAACACAATTTGCTTTTCCTAAATGAGCAATAAGCTCATTAGTACTGTTTTTATGTATGCAAAGAATAATGTCTTGGATTTTATGTGCTTGCGTACATGATTGGCTGAGTTTGTATTTTTGAGTTTGTATTAAAAAGTTACCTGTTCAGCCAAAGAAAGTTATTCAAATCTGAACAAATTAGAATCGGGCAAAAATTTAGATAAACACTTTCAGTCAGTTCTCAATGTTGCTTCATTTAGTTCCACTAGTTAGAAAGGTTTTCTAATGGCGAACATGAAATTCATTCAGAAAAAATTCATGCTGGTAATTTTGCACAAATGGTAGTTTTCACTTAATGTGCGCTACATCTATGGAAATATTTTCTTTTTAATCCATCTGGGTTAGTCCAGAAAGTGCTCAAAGAAAGTGCAGTACAGTAACATGAAAATGAAGATCAGTGAGTTCTGGATGGAAATGATTTGAAGAGAGTCTTTCTTAATAGCAGCTGACTACTTCCTAGTTCTCTTTGCATATTTTAAGACAGAAACTCTGTTCATCCCTGGGTTCATTTTCGTTATCAGCCAGACACAGCTCTGAGTTCTCTCCTGCTCACCATCTCTTCTATAATGAAACACACCACAGCTACAGTATGTTCTTTGAGTTCCCATCGAGCTCACTGAATTTTCTGACAGGGACTACACCAAAAGCTTCCCATTTCTTTCTGCAGCTAGAGCTCAGACTTTTCTGCACCGGCCACAACGCACATACATTGAAAAACCAAGCAATCCATTGGTTGTGCTGTGACATATTCTGCATCAACTATCATTTATAATCTCCCATCTTTCATTGTCACCACATAATGATGGATACGACAAAGCTGCACTTACTGCTGTGTTTTTCAGGTCCATTCCATGCAATTTGATTTCACTATTCAGCCCATTCCGGTGTGTCTAGTGGATTCAAGCATGGGGGAGAGAGAAGGGAGATGTATTTTGAAAAGCTTAGATGAATTTTATTCTGTAAACAGAGATAAGATTGGATGGCTAGTTCCATGATTTAAAATCAGATCAGTTATTACTGAAAACTACTGAATGTATTTCATTTCACTGAGTGCATCAGAATTTATCTGTCTATACTGTGTTCAATATGTTATCCCACAACGTCTCCTCTTTTTGTGTGCGGTAATGGGAAAAGAAAATATGCTGTCACAGTGTGTGATCCCTGGAATAAAAACAGAATGTCCAATTTATCTAGAGTATAATATAGCAAAAATATATAGAGAGCTGCTTTTTATCACCACAGACGTTTTATTCCTGTATGTTTGTCATGGCAACAAAGTTATTACAAGGTCCCATGATTTCTTTTTTCCCTCCACAACATTATTTGATCTCTCAACTAGCCTCTAAATGAGACTAAAACTCATGACAACCCATAGCGCTTAAGCGAGATCAACACGGCCCTTGAACGCCTCAACAAAACAACAGTAAAAGACAGTGTCAGTGTCTTGCTGTGCACCAAAAGGGTAACCTGTAAAGGAATGGACAAACATGGACTTGAGCAGACTGTGTGTAACTACAGAGAGCAACTATAGAGGGAAAGTGTCTCTAAGAAAAGAGATGTTAACGAATAAAAAAAACCTTTTTTTGTACAGAGATATATTTTTATGAAAATACATTTGTAATATAAAAAGAAAAAAATGGATTGACATATGTAAATGTTTTTCTTTTTCATTATTGTAGTACAAATGCTAGTGGGGAGTATATGAAAAATCTCTATATATATAAATAAATAAATATATATATATATATATATATATATATATATAAATATATACAAAGAAAAATAGAAACAAGGCTTTTTGTATATGTAAAAAAGATTGTACATAAAAAATTTACATACATACTGTACATATGTAAGACCCACCATGGCTTGTCTGCAATATATAAAATGTATTTTATCCGTCTGTATATGATGCTTTGCATTGTGTCTAAGCTTATTCTACTTTCTTGAACTTGAAACTTATTTTGAAGGTTTTGGAATAAAATATAAAACCTACTTTCCATCTGGGTTTTTATTGAATGAATACTTTTATTGTCTCAAGTCCGCCATCCATTAGTCATGCACAATTAGCCTCTGGGGGTAATAAGTAATGCCATTGTATATAACCAGTTTTTCTGGTGCAGCTTCTCATATCTAGGCAAAGATATCTGCTTCCACTTGTCATGTTGGAGTTTCATATTTCTCTGTACAATATACAAACATTGTAGTCTTTCTGTAAATATATGTTTGCATGTGTTTGAGGTCCGCACACTGATAGTGACGTCCTACCAGCACTCTCATATTTAATACTTGCCCGTTGACAGGTTTCTGGCACAAGTAAGACAGGAAGATTAAAAGATTAAGGTCACATTCATTATGTTGACATGAATCAATATTTTAAAGGTTTAATGGTTTACAGTGACACAATTTCTCCCAGAAATGTGTTGCTAGGAAACATCCGTTATCCAATGAAAAGCAATTAACTTTGTAAACCAGTAGTCACTGTAGCATCTCAAGCAATAGCATAACTTTTTAGCAGGCCAAGTGATATGTTTTTATAACTGTTTTTGCGAAATGTAATTTAACACTTTCCCAATTAATGTTATAAAACTAAGTGAGACTTTGTTGGTGTTTTCAGAGTCAATGAAATTGCATGCACATAATCAACAGGAAGACAAATCAGATACGATAAATGCCTCAATAACTGGCATGCAGTTTAAAGTTAATGTGGTTAGCAGGTGCAGTAAGCTGATATTACCTTGGTCTTGGTATAGTCAGATTATTAATGTGCATGTTAACATAGTGACTGAAATTAAACCAATGCGTAAGGTGCAGAAACCTTAGTAAAATTGTAATATATTAGCTTATCAATTTTAGTTTATCTTTTGGACATGCAAGAAGGCCAGCTTTTAAATGGTAATGCTTGAGCTACTGAAAATGTTTTAGAAACACAGCAGGAGACATCTAAGTCCTAAATCTCAGCAGCTAACTTACTAAATAATGCACTGTGGATCTCAGCATTATAGTCATAAAGTTTTAGCTTCTGCAGTTCATAGTTTAATGTATTGTATATTGTGATGGTACAGACATAGAAGCATGCGTCCAGAACTGCATATAGTTCTCAGTTTTTACTGCAGCAAAGTTGATAATGGTAGCAGAAAATGCCCTGGGGCATTTACTACTAGGACTTCTCCTGCTGGTCCAAATAAGTGAGTGTGTGTGTGTGCTTCAGTATGTGGCCGTGTTTCACCCAAGTATTGGCAAGGTTAGAGCCTTTTCTTGATTGATTAAATCAACAGCCATACACGGGTCATTAGTCACTCCTGTTCTCGACCAGGTTTCCCATAGTGATTAATCAAACCTTGTCAAGTTGCCCTGACCTGCGAGAGTGCTCCTTCACATCAGCCAGTTAGCCCTCTGTCCTCAAGACTGGACTGAATGTTCCTGGCCTCAGTGTTTGTGTCCCAGGTCAATGCGGAGTGGCTGCTTTACTTTATCACCGACTGACGATGCAGATCAAGAAGATGCTATTGATTTCATTTCCAGGCGGATAAATCATACATGCTGCCATCTTATGAACTCGAGGCGCTCTCAATGATTGCCTCCTCATCAGATTAAAATCTGATTCTGCTCATATGCACTGTATAATGGTTCAGTCTCATCTGAGGTCATTTGTAAGATCAAGTGCTGTAGTGAGGATCCACTCTTGGGGTTCTGGATTGGGAAGGATAAGCTGCTTGTTGCTCTGGCTCACTGAATTCTCTTTACGTGCACCGTTGCTTCTGTGAATTCCTGCAAGTTCTCCAATCAGTTTGCAGTTACAGTATCATTGCTCCCAGGAGTATATGTGATAGCATGCTAATTCTGCCTAACTAAATTCGAAGTCACTCAAACAATACCAGCCTGTACTCAGAAGGCAGTATAACGTCAACATCAGTTTTACAGGTTTTCGCTTACTGTGCCACCCAAATGTCTCCCTCAGGCCTTTTAATATCAAGAGAGAAGTTCTAAGGGAAAAGAATGGAAAAGAAAAGCTTTTCAGAGGTCTCAAGAGTTTCTTTGAGCGTGGAGATGCGAGACGACAATTAGCTTTGTCACTTTTATGAGTCTGACACATCACACTGACAGCCATATACTCCGCTGTCTTGCCTGAGATGACAGCTGCCTCCAATTACCCAGGTGTCCGGCAGCCATGTTCCCTTTGTTGCTTTTTCAATAAGAGGAGCTTATTACACCGCACTGAAAAACAAGACCGTACAATTTATTGCAAATATCATTTTGGGACTAAGCAAGTCCCCATCTCAATTTACTTTATATGTGAACTATTTACTGGAGAGGTTGCATGCGGTTTTTGAGAAATTATAGATTGAGTCATTACGCCTTTTAGCAGGTTGATACGGTGTTTAAACAGACAAATATCAGTGTCTTGTTCTTGGTACAACTGCTTTTGCACTGATAATCCTGTACATATGTTGTGTATATGGATCATTTCCTGCACTATAAACACCTTCCTTTTTTTGGAATGAGCATAACAACACTGAATTGGGGAAAAAATATAACATGACTACAATCTGTTTTCCTATTTTTACCCTTGTTTAATTACTTTCCCTGTGTTTGTTGATAGGAAGGTCAGAAGGGGAATCTCTTTTGGATCTGTCCACTCAATTTCGTGCTACCCCTTGTTTTACTGTGTCAAGCCGGGATATTCGAGAAGACATCAAAGCAGGAGGTTTAACCTCCCAAATCCCCCCAGCGTGCTGGCCTGGACTTTGGCTAATATCAGACAAAACCCACCCTCTGCTGTCCCAGAAGACATTGGACCAAGGATGAAGGGATTGACTGATTAGAGGAAGTATATATTTGCTCTGTCAGTTGAATTTGTCAGCAGGGGGCTGGCTTACTTACTGCAGTCAGAGCACCATGTAAAGGCAATGGCGTTTAATTAGTCTCAAAACCCATGCACATAAAAACAGAGGCACATGCAAGTCATACCAAGCGCACAGAACAGTATCCGGGAGTGGAAAACCATCCTCATGAGGGAGCATTTCTGCTCCATGTGCACAAATGTGGGGCAGACAAGTGCTCAACTGCCCCCTCCATACAAGCTTGCAGCTGCTCAACGTTTGCTCGTCATGTTGACTTTTGAGACTTTGGAGGCGGGGATGAGATAGATGGGTGATAGGTGGCTGATTTCTCTGCACGTTTGATTCGTCTGTTCCAATACTGACCATGCCACAAATAGCCCATGTTACATTTAGGTTATTACAAATTACTTATGTTATGTGAATTGTAGAAGTGGCTGTTCCACGCTTTTGTCTTGTTTTTCTGTCGTCTTCTTGATGATTCTGCCACTCGCATATACTGTACTGTGCTCTTGTATCACGTGCACGCACCTGGTTTTTATATGTACGTATGTTTTGAGGCTAATTAAATGCCATAAAAGCCTAACTCACTGTAATTACATGTAAATATCAGAGAGCTCTGCCCTCGCTGGAATTTCTTCATGTCTAACTCTCTAATCTGGTATTCATGTAGATGTTGAGAGCCTATAAGAATATTAAGGGACATTGAAATCAAATTAAATTTGAAGAATCCTTTTATAATATTTAATTAGTTTAGTCAACCTTTTCATTCTGATCTAAATGTATTCCATACATCTGTGTTTTCAGTCAGTATCCTGCAACGCTTTGCTGGTAAAAATGGCAATAACCGTAATCTTTGAGCCCTTTTTTATTCAGAATAATGCAGTGTTTTAATAAATAAACAAAGCAGAAGAAAAGAAAACAGACTTATAATGTGCTTGTGAAGCTTAGAATGAGAGAAATCTTCTCATTATCTTGAATAATGAATGAGTAAAAAGAAAATCCTAGCTCCTTGATAACAATCAACAGTGAATCTCCAATTACCACCATCCTTAGCTCATAACAATAGGACAATAACTAATACAGAACTGTCAGGGCTCTGTGGCATGATGGGATAATAATAACCGAGGCTCATCAGGAGGAGATGCACAAATGTGGAAGCAGACTAGGAATCAACTTGTCCTCTATTTTTTTTACTCATCCTCTGCCTCTCCCACCCTTTGTTTCCTTCCTTTCAGACAAGCAGAATTAACCATGTGTGACTGTCAAATTGATTCATTAGCACATTTGAGTAATTCTAGGGTAATTAATGTTGAATCAGTGGGTAAGAAAGATATTGATGAGGCAGTTGAGTGAGATGTTTTTATTTTGATTATTTCACACTGAACATGTGGCAGTGACCTCTTTCAGGATCCTAGTGGCCTGAGGGTAGTCGCTCCTGCTGAGCCTCTCAGTGCTTGTCTGGTATCTCCGAGACCTTCCTTCCGAGCACAGCAGGGAGAAAAAGGCGATTATCCTGGGGCACATAGTCTTTCTGTTCTGTATGAGTAGAGACCACCATCCACTGGTGCATTGTTGAAATTTAATTTACCCTACATGTATTGTCACTGAGTCTCATAAAATGAGTTCCACAATGTTTATACCACATCTTGAAGCCAGTTATCCTGTGACAGAAAGGTTATGTTGTGATATGGTCGTATTGTGGCTATATGTTGTGTCCACATCCATCCTCTCCTGCTTTCCTCTCAGCTATGAGCTCCCAGCAGCAGTTGTCACATCCTCTGATTGCTTCAAAGATGTCCTCCACTCTACCTGCCCAGAATGACCAGTTAGTCAGCGGGAATGGCTCTCCTCCAGATCCTCCAGTTACCTGGTGTATTCTTTCTCAGGGCAGGGCACTTTGGCAAAGCTGCAAAATGCATAAGGATTGACGACATGAAGACAGTAGCAATCAAATTTATAAAGAATGAGGGCTTTTCAAAAATGTACTTATTTATGTGACAGTGCTTTGTACACTAATTGCATTGACTGTATTTGAAGAAATACCTACAATTATATAATGGCTTGTTTACATGGGTCATGTTAATATCAAATCTGTGTGTGACTTGTCATGTGTCCCAAAGTGGCCAACCTGTTGAAACTGAAATTGCTGCACCCTTTCACTGACAAAAGACACATTTGCCTAGAGTTTGAGCACTAGGCAGAAGTCTTTTTTACTTCATGAAGGAAATGTATTTTAAACCTCTCCTTCTGAAGGAGATCAGACCTATTGTCCAGCAGGTATGTTCCACTGCTTTTCTGCATTAATATGAATGAATTAAATTCATTATTAATTCAGATGAATGGCTTTAATATCTTTTCAGCTCACCACCGCACTTGATCACTTGAAGGGTGTTGGCATAATACATGCAGTCCTCAAGCTGGAAAATATGATGGTGGTGGACCATGTACAGTGGGTACGGAAAGTATTCAGACCCCTTTAAATTTTTCACTCTTTGTTTCATTGCAGCCATTTTCCAAAAATCTAAAAAGTTCATTTTATTTCTCAGTAATGTACACTCAGCACCCCATCTTGACAGAAAAAAACAGAAATGTAGAAATTTTTTGCAAATTTATTAAAAAAGAAAAACTGAAATATCACATGGTCATAAGTATTCAGACCCTTTGCCGTGACACTCATATTTAACTCAGGTGCTGTCTATTTCTTCTGATCATCCTTGAGATGGTTCTACACCTTCATTTGAGTCCAGCTGTGTTTGATTATACTGATTGGACTTGATTAGGAAAGCCACACACCTGTCTATATAAGACCTTACAGCTCACAGTGCATGTCAGAGCAAATGAGAATCATGAGGTCAAAGGAACTGCCTGAAGAGCTCAGAGACAGAATTGTGGCAAGGCACAGATCTGGCCAAGGTTACAAAAAAATTTCTGCTGCA
>NC_060158.1:21282306-21297686 GCF_021292245.1 Micropterus dolomieu | reverse complement strand
TGCTCTGGACCTCAGACTGGGCCGAAGGTTTACCTTCCAACAAGACAATGACCCTAAGCGCACCGCTAAAATAACGAAGGAGTGGCTTCACAACAACTCCGTGGCTGTTCTTGAATGGCCCAGCCAGAGCCCTGACTTAAACCCAATTGAGCATCTCTGGAGAGACCTGAAAATGGTTGTCCACCAACGTTTACCATCCAACCTGACAGAACTGGAGAGGATCTGCAAGGAGGAATAGCAGAGGATACCCAAATCCAGATGTGAAAAAATTGTTGCATCTTTCCCAAAATGACTCATGGCTGTATTAGATCAAAAGGGTGCTTCTACTAAATACTGAGCAAAGGGTCTGAATACTTATGACCATGTGATATTTCAGATTTTCTTTTTTAATAAATTTGCAAAAATTTCTACATTTCTGTTTTTTTCTGTCAAGATGGGGTGCTGAGTGTACATTACTGAGAAATAAAATGAACTTTTTTGATTTTTGGAAAATGGCTGCAATGAAACAAAGAGTGAAAAATTTAAAGGGGTCTGAATACTTTCCGTACCCACTGTACTTAGTAGTCAAAGTGATTGACTTCAGCCTGGCCAGTCAGGTGCCAGGATGGGCTCGTACATTCAGACCTGTCCATACTGGTGAGTAACTGGAAACCATATTTGATCTCTTAGTGGGTAAAATGGCAGAAAAATTGGGTATACTAATATAGGCATCCCCTCTTTGTACATCCACACTGTGAGTAGTAGTAGAAGTCATAATACTCCAAGTGCCTGTCAATATGATGGAAATTGTCTTAATGGATAGTGAGATCGTGGTTGTTTGTCCTTTCTCAGGTCTTCAGAGTATATTGTAGAGCACTCAACTCCATGCCAGCATGAGTGAATATGATATAGTAAGTACTACTAGAAGTTTACTCTGTTAGGTTTCATGTTTTATTGAAATAACCAGCATCATCCGATTTACTTAAATTATCTGTTTATATTTTATCTATTCTTCTGTATTCAGTTGTGCACCCGTTTTTTCAATTTTTGTCACACAGTTCTTCATTTTCCACATGTTCTTTTTGCAGACGTTCTCATGGAAAATATTATTAAAGTTTGTGAAAATTCAAATAAAAACAGTTGAAACTCACTGACAGTCTTTGACAAGGACTGACAACTTGGTTGTATCTTCAGGTACACAGTGAAGTCTCGGGGAGAACCACCAACCTGCTCGGCTTAGGACACAGAGAGACAACAACTCCAACACAAGTCACTGGAAACTCAAGGTACCACTTCACCACTGCTCTGTCTGTCCTTCATTTTATTTTTTAATTGAAATGATTTACTCCCACAAACACCTGATACCCATCGTTTGCTGTAACTTTGAACATGATCTTATGCACTCAAATCTCCAGAGGGCGTTTTGATTCCTTGCTGGAGGTGAAAAGACACATCTCACCTTTTATTGTTGCAGTTAATTCATGTTCCAGGCCCGGGTCAGTAATCCTGAGAATCCTGCAGATAAAATTGGAGAATTGATTTATCTGCCGATGTTTGTGGACATGCTAAGGGGAATGCTTCAGCTCAGTGCCACCAGATTATACCCAGTCAGGTGCTAAAGCATCAGTTCACCACATTGGCTATCTGGAAATTCTTGCAAATGCCAATGGAGCCAGACCATTTGCTTTGGGGTGGGCCAGTGAGATTGATAATAATGTCAGTATTTCCCACACATAGGCTTTACTTGGGCGGGCCACTCAGGTAGTTAATGGCCGCCAAAGTAGCGACCAATTTAAGCATTTTGCAGAGAAACACATAGAGAGAAACTATCTAGGTTATGTCAGTAAAGTTACTTTGTCAGAACAGAAAACTGTAATCCTTTCTACTTCTGCCATTTACGAGACTTACTTGTTTTTATTCATCTGTATTCCAATGTTGAGATCAGTGTGTGAGGAAACATTTTTCTGCAATCATTTTTATGCTGTGTTCATGAACTAGGATGTTGCGGGAATCAGTACAGCCAGAGACCCCTGGTCTTCTAGTACCAGTGCTGTGAGGAAGGATGCTACTGTAGGCCTAGCAGAGACAATGAGGAGTGTGGTGGAGGTAGGAAGAAAACAGTGACACACAAAAATGTTCGGTTTGTAATTAACTCTGCAGTACAGAAAGACAGCAACAGCAGACAAACAGACAGAGAGTGTTGAAGGTATATTGTGAGCCTGGTTCAGGTGTGAAGAAGTTTCGGAGACTGATGAAGACTTAACATAGCACGGTTTATTGAGCCCGGCCGAGGAGATACAGTGCCAGCATACAACATGTGAACAAGTCAAATGCCAACACCAAATCTGAAGGATAACATCTTTTGGTCCCTTTCATGTTTCTCTCTTCCCCCTAGTGCCTGTAGGTTTCTCTATTAGGTCATCTTTCTCCTAGAACAAGTAATCTATCTGATGTTTAGACTCCAATGCTTCATCATATTGGAATCTATCACTATCCATGAGTTGTACTCTAGTCTGTGGAGCCAGTGAGTTCTTGTAAACATTCTTGTAAGACTCAACCTTGTGAGATTCCCAGAGAACACTGATATTTGCTAGCCTGACGCCCGAGCTACTGTCTCTAACTAATCAGTCTATTGTTGTCTCCCTGGCAAGGACAGTTACATGTGAGAAATACCTACAGTTAGAATCTCAGAAAACACAGCTAAATTACTCTAAACTAGACCTGTCTTACTTTGCCCTTAAGAAATATTCTCAACAGAGAGCACACGGACTCTACAGCATAGTCAGATGGA
Source organism: Micropterus dolomieu (assembly GCF_021292245.1). NCBI lineage: Eukaryota > Metazoa > Chordata > Actinopteri > Centrarchiformes > Centrarchidae > Micropterus > Micropterus dolomieu. The sequence continues at coordinate 21,294,916 of NC_060158.1, read as the reverse complement.
CAGCCATTGTTTTAACTGTATGTGTAAATTTGTCATAAACGTGTGCTCTTAAACTATTTAGCATTGTGTCACAGACATTAAACGTTACAAATCTGTTACATACGGTAGGCCTACTGATTATTATTTCACCATCTGTACACAAATGTAGCCTAAGTAGTGAACGTGTGTTTGTTAGTGGGGATGCGTGGTAATGTGGGCTGGTGTGGCTACAGTGCCAGGGCTGAATTGTTCTCCCAGTGGTTCACCAGCCTGTGCCACATGGTCAGCATGCATGCCATCAGCTCCCAGTAAGTCAATACTATTATTTCATTTTTTTGAGGTATTATGTGTATCCATTAATGTCCCATTTGCACTTTTGTAGCTGGGTGCTCAAGGTCACATAGAGGAGATTATAGATGTATATTATCTCTTACTTTATCTGAATATATATTTTGTAATCACATGGGTGATGAAGTTGGCAGGTTGATGGAATGATTCATTGTCTTGTAGTGTTAGGTCCTACTTTGAGATAATGGACATCTGTCAGAGCCAGACCCTGACTTCTGACAATTGCAAAGCTGTGTGTGGGTCAAAGCAGCAGCAGCCCTCCTCCAGGACCACCCAGCCCATCCAGCAGAACCTTCCATTGCCTCCTCCTGAGAGGGACGGCCTGAGCAAGCCCCACTGCATCAACCCTCATCTCTGCACTACTACCCAGACCATGAGTTCAGTCATGTCAAGGATAAAAAGAAAATTTGGTATGAGCGAAACCTCTCATCAGTCCAAAAGGATTAAGCCTGGCAGTGCGCCACTGCCACAGTGGGCATCCTTCAAGCAGCACCCAGACCAAGCGGCAAACTCTGGGGCTCTAAAATGAAGCCATACGAAGTGTCAAAAGCTGCAATTCATTAAATGACCACTTGAGGCTAGCTCCAAAAGGGAGTCAATTTCCATAGATCACCATATTAGCAGATAAAACCTGTTTACAACCTGGTTAAAAAATGGGTTTAGTGTGAAAAGCAAATTTCAGCCCTTATGACAATTATAAGGGGGGTGAATTATTTTTTTTTTCACCTGGTTAATTTATGTTTAAGGTTTGTATTATTGGGGCACGGACGCTTTAAATGACATGTGGGATGCTGGCGCTGTCACTGCTAGTCTTTATGCTACTACCCGTCTCTCTGTTGTATCCCAGAAGACATTTTCGTACCAACAAAAGTCAGTGGCGGAAGACAAGATTCACAACTTTAAGTTATAATACTTCTTTTCTTGTGTCACTGAAAGCAGATTAAAGAGTTTTTTTAGGCAGGAATATAGGTTAAATTATTGGTTTATTTATCAAGATAAAGCTCAGTAAAAAATTTGCTCAGACGCTTTCGGACATGTGAGGTGCCGGGTCCTGCTATGCGACTGCCAGTATAACAATAGTGTCGACAAGTCTGATACCAAAAAGTGATTGTCTGCTAAAAACTGATATTTTAACTGGTAAAAGGGACAGGATTAGTTGTATGACACAGAACAATACCACAGTATTGCTTATAATCATATAAATATCATGCCTGATTATGCTAAAAAAACACTTCTTTGGCCATTATTGTGATTATTTGGTTACAAGAAACAAAGTTTCACAAAGACGTACCTTTGCTATAACCACCAACATAAAGTTCTGCATCTTATGACTGTTTGATCCAGATAAAAACATCTGTAGACTTATATTGGGTGATACAATCATTTTATGGCAGACGATCACTTTTTGGCAAGACACCGGCAAGCAACTCAGAGTAGCATATATCCTTCTTAGGATCTTGAGCTACTTAGCATCAGCTAAACTTGGCAGTGTCAAGCTAGGCGGCGTAGTTTCAGCAACCGGGCACCTCAGCTCCAGCCACGACCGGCCTCTTTGCTCATTTTTGGTTATCCGGGATTGAAATAGTTTTTCAGAAACCTAAGGGTGACGTCACTCTATGACCCAGACGAAGAGTCGAGCCTAGTCAGGACTGAAAGGCAGCAAATAACGATGTGTGGCATAGAAAGAACCTCTGATCTCAATAATGACAGAAAGAGGTCCACTGTGTGTTTAGAAGAGCAAAGGAGGAGAAGAGGTGACTATAGCTAGATGTGAACATACAATATTTCTCTGTAGCCTTACCAAAACATGAGTGTGTCTAAAATCTGACTATTGACTTCAGAACCTTACATCAGTGAGAGGAGGACAACCAAGTAGTGCCATTACCGGGTAACCCGTGACCATGACCATAGTTCCAGTTTGACTATGGACTGGTCACGCTTTTGGTTTTTGCTGCTTCTCACACCATCAAAGCTCAGTTTTAACGGCCTTTGTCTTTTTACAGTAAAGCATTAAACTGAACTTAAGAGTTGCTGAAAAGATTATTTAGTATCAATTTGCTTTTACTAATTTATTTGGGTTGTACATAGGCACACTGTGTTCACACACACAAATCCATGTCATGATTAGAAATTGTTAACATGCCGGTGCTGCAGGGAGGGGAAAAGCCAGCCAGACAAAGAGACTTCCAGCAGGGTGAAGCTGCTTCCTAAGCTCTCTGCAGCTCTCTGGCCACCATGCTGGACATAGCTGTCACCAATGATCTACACTGAAACTATGGGAGGAAAATAAATGAGTGTAATAAATGCTTCTATGTCACATCTAAAGGAGAAAACGTAACAAGGCAGCAACACCTCAAAATATCTAGATAACAGTCTATACTTTCAATGTAATATTAGCAGCCTAAAGTCTAGTTTATGCTGTGTGACCATAATCTTCAATTACCACCATCACAGACAACGAGTTTTGCTGGATATAGTGTACAATGTGTTTAACCATGAGTAGCTAACCTTAGCCTAGCTAATCATGTCTGAGTGCACAAATGCACTGCCAGTCAAGCTTCACACCAAGACGGCTAATGTTAGCTAACTGTTGTTGTAAAAAAGAGACAGCAATAGACTACATGACCTTGCCAACAGTAAATATAAATAATAATTTAATCATGCCATACTACATTTAAAAGCATTTACATGGAAATGAGCGACATAATGTCAACTTACCTCCATCTAGCCTGTACACATAACAACTCTGTCTCCAGTAGATCTAAAAGCTGGTCGGAGCCATTGGAGCGAGGGAATTATGGGAGTGGCCAAGCTGTCATGCAGACCCATACTGGTCAGTCAGACCCACCAATAGAATCTCTTATTTCAACCATTTTTGACTTCTACTTGCAAAACTCTCTCACTTGCAAAACTGTTTAACCTGCAAAACTTTCTGACAGGCAAGGAAAACTTTGACTTGCAATCAAAGAGGGAAAATTAGCAATTAAACCTTTTTGTAACACAAAAAAGGCGTGTTTGTTTTTAATTACAAACTTGATTTTTGATTGCAGTGCGATAAATATGCTCTCAAAACATTATTTTTTTTTTGCTTGCATTAAAAAGACACAAAAATACCTTCATAAAAGGTGTTGCTTGCAAATAAGTCATGCTAAAGCTGAAATCATTAGTTGATTAGTCGATCTTCAGAAAATTTATTTGCAACTACTGTGATTATTGCTTAATCATAGCAATCAGGATGCAAAAATGACAAACCGTGTGACGTGTATCTTATCACAAACAACCAGTACAGACCTAAGAGGCATGCTAATAGGAATTTGTCCAACATTACAGGAAACTTTTCAATGGGTTCATTGCTGTCACACAATGCGCAGACCCAGCAGGCTTTGCTCCTTGTGACATTTCTGACATGGCAAGGGTCTGTTCATTCAGTCAGGTAATAAGCACTCGACAGGGAGGCACCACTGCAAACTGCTACACCCAGTTTCACTACCGGAGTGAAAAATATCTCTGCAAACAAGACAGTTTCCCAAGCCAAATTTCCATGGCAACGGAGGTACTCTGCCCCCTCATTTTAATAGCGGCTATCTCATGTGGCTGATATATGTGGCAGTTTTGGAACATTTTCACATCAGGAGGATACGTTACTTGTTTCTCCTTTAGGTAGAATAGTGTAGGTTGTTTCAGTGATAACAAATCTCATTATCCACGACATTCTTTGCCACAAGGGAGGTGGTAAACAACAGTTGACTCTCTACTAGTATTCATCAGACACACATGCCACACTTTGCTTAGCATAGTATATCACTTAATACTGACATGCTACATTCACTGGTGCTTCCAAATAAAGCCTGTCAGGGAGGGTGGGAAATCCTTGTTTCTGCTATGATAATCTAAGAATCTTTCAGTGTTGAAGAAAATTGAAGTCAAACACTTTTTCAGAAAACATAACCATTGTTTAATGTTGGACATTTCTTGTAGATGCTAGGTAAGCACTATATGCAGATGTCATGTACAGTAGACGAAGAATCATAGAGTTAATAGATCAAGAATGAAACAAAGTAATTCTAAACCAATATGCAGACTGATGCAAACAGTCTCCCAAGTTTTAAGGGATGTGAAGATTAACCTATGCTTTCTAGAAAACTGATTCAACTCTTTCTCTCTTTGCACTCTCTGTTCTGCCTTACGGTGCATGACTTGTGCGCTAACTCTAAAGACACAGGGCAAATGATGCTAGCGTTAGCAGCTAATGCTACTTCCAACTAGCTTCAACCAGTTGAAGACTGTTACTGAAGTTATGTGGTGTTCTGTGCATAGGGACATGTACCCACACTGCATTATTGAAAACACAAAATTCTGAGGGATGAAACTGAACTAGGAACTAAAATATACAATACCTAGTTAGTTGCATTTTAATGAAAAAACTCTTTAGGTAGGGTGACCATACATCCTCTTTTTCCCGGACGTCCTTTATTTGGAAGCTAAAAAAAAATGCGTCCGGTTGGGAATAAATCTAAATACCCCAAATGTATGGGATTTGGCTTTTGTTTTCTACAAGCGGCATTCATTGTGTGCGTTTTTGCATTGCTTTTACCAGTACTGGCAAAATTACATTTTACTCTTTCACGTAGCAGAATTTTCCTTGCATATCAGCACTTCACGAGCTGGTACTCTTGTCTGCCCTTGTCACCAGCGTAGATAGAGTAGGGAGAAGATCAGGTGCTTTTTTTATCCAAATGCGTGCGTGTTACTCATAATGTTATTTTCCGTGAATCAACTAATCACAGTCTGGATGGGGTGGGACATTACAAAAAAGTTTAACTCGTTGGAGGGGGGGCAAAGCTGGTGTCAAACAAAGCTGCTAGCAATCTAATAGTCTAACACATGTAGGCCCTATTAAAGTTAAATTAAATAAATAGCCCCCCCATAAACATTGCCAAAATGCCTCCAATTACTTGAACCATACTACTGCGAACCTTGCACCTACGGTGGGTGTCTGTCTGCCTCCTGACCCCACTGTCCTCTTTTTTGAAAACCAAACTATGGTCACCCTACTTAAGGGACTAGCTAAAATGCTGTAACACTGTCTGTGTGTACTCTTTTTGTGGCAGAAGACACACTTTTATTATTAAACAGTAAAAATATCAAATCCTAATCGAAACTACTCCCTCCTTGTCCGTGTCCCCTCCTGGGTCAGCTCATGAACCATACATTGAGTTTTTATAAAACGATATAGCTACATCTGAAAACTTCCTTCCTCAAGCCTGTGTGTCATTTCAAGCATATTAAGATGCAGTCATTTGCCACTAGCTTTAATTACAAAATCACAGAAGGGTGTCATGTTGCCTGACTAAAGTACATTAAAAGCCTTGGAAAGCAATACTGTTGGCTCATCAGGTTTCTTTTGTTGCTGTGAAGTATATAGACTGAAAGACTGATGGTTTGCAATAACTTCACAAGGACAGTAAAAAACTGTGTGGATTAATTTTATGCCACTACAATTAAACTGTGACTTACAAGTGTTATTAAGATTATTTCTTCTTTACTCTTTACATAGTGGCTCAAATGTCATTAGTTCTTATTCCATGAGTTTTTTTTTCTTCAGGTTTAATAGAAAACAAATGCAATTTCATAATTAGCAAACAACATAGCAAGTAACAACATATACAAAGAACAGTAATCACCCTGGCCACAAGAGACTCTGTGAGTGCACAATAAGCCAGATACAGAGAGAAAGATTGATAGAGGGTTTTAACAACCTCTTTTCTAGGATCTCAGAGGGTTGGCTTTCGTCTTTGGTCGATCCCTGCTTGTGAAGGAAATCCACATATCTTGAGGCCTTTGCTCAGCACTAATGCAACCACAGGGAGGCTGTTGAAAAAGATTCACAGCAAGTTTCGAGCAAAGTGTTGAGCCATGTGTAGAAAGACAAATAACTAAATTTCTGGGGGGGAATATTTTTGCCTGCCTTTGTAACTACTCTTTTTGCAGACCTATAATGTCATTTAGTAAATATAATGATGAAATGTGCCTTTACTTTATGGGCAGAGTTAAGGGGTGTTCACTCACACTTGTGCAGGATTTTAGTGTGTGCACCGCTGCTGCTGCTTCATCCACTCTGGGGCTGACTGGTGGCGGAGTGTGATTGAAGTGGAATGACTGATAGTTTGATTTTACAAAATACCTCAGAAGCTGAACAAAGCACCATATCCAGCGGGCGTCGCACCCTCTGGGATTGGTGTTGCCTGTTTATTCGACCAGGGCCCACAAAAACAGCTGGCTGGGAGCTTTTTCATTACAAGGAGTGTATTTGATTTCTGCTGTCTAAATGGAACCACTATACTCATCGCCTCATAGCCATCACTAGGTGCTGCAAGTCTCCATAAAGCCTGTCAATTTGGGTATGAAAGCCAAGAAATTAACAAGTTTCAAAATTTAAGAAAAAAACCCCTCAGATCTACCTAGTAGTCTTGTCTACAAATGTGTTTAACTTTAAACATCTCTCTGCCATCATGTAATCATATAAGGAACTAGCATCCCTCAATAACAAATTAAATCTGTCATCAACATTTAGGCACCAGTGCCAGAACAGCAAAAAGAGAAACAGTTTAAAGGCAGTGGATAAATCCAACATCTAGCACTACTGATGTGGGTTTGGCCCTGTGAGTGGACACTAAACATATTACGTGTAAATCTCATCTCATAGTAGGGGGGACAATAAACATAAAATATCTCAAGAGTAATTTTTGAAGGGGACACAAATAATACAGCAAAAATTGTCCTTGTATAGGATAGGTGTACACAGAGAGAAGTCTTACTACTATACATAGGCTATATATTAGATATTTAACGGCAGCAGGCCAACTGATCTGTCAACATCATAATGCACAAAACCCAACAGAACAGGGTATCAGCCTAATATCGGTTCACACACAGGATTATCGCTGTAGTAAGAGATGCACAGATTACATTTTTCCTGGCTGATTCCAGTTACTGATTTTTTAAAAGGTCTGACCTGCCGATTCTAATTTTGGCCGATTATGATTTTATTTCTTTCTAAGATCTAGAACTGACAGGATATACAAACATTTTTTTAACCATTTATTGGAAAAAATAATAGTATGATCATAATGAAACATGATTATAAAATAACATGAGCATTTTCACTGGAAGGAGCTGAAAATAAACTGCACACCATTTTACTTCCACTTAATCCTCTAGTTTATTTTTGTTTAAATCACAAACTACAGTAATCTGCTCACCTTGCTTTTCCCATCAGACACACAAGCACACACCTACACCAGTCTGTCTGTCTCTGTCTGCTCTGATGTTAGTTGTTAGCAGCAGATGAGCCGCGCGTGGAGGAGGCTTGTTACCGATAGAGACCACCGTGGTCTGAATGACATCGCCACCAACAGCAGTGTTCACTGTTGCTTAACCGCTCCCTGCTTTACAATATCCACAGCGTCACTTTCTGTGTGTTTCTCTGCAGATGTAGTGAGCGTTGCGTCTTCTTCACTCTCGTGAATAACTACAACACACCTAAGACGTGTTTTAGCCTGTGTGCGTGGCTGTGACATGAGCTTACAGTCCTGTCTGTGCACACATGTGAAACACTGCGCAGCGTGTTTGTAACGTTCAATGTGACCGGCAGAAAATTGGATATTTGACACTGCTCGGCCCCGGTCACTGGTCAGAGCAGAGTAGGCGAAACAAACGGCATATTTCAGTCCCCAGCTGATCAATCTGCGCATCTCTAGCTGTAGAAGGTGAGTTACAATCCAATAAGCTGATAAACAAGCTGCCAAATAAGCTAGGTAATGTTATAATAACAGAGTGGGCTCATGGAAAAATAATAGGTTATCATAACGTTTTGTCATGATTAATTTATTAATGACTCAACATCATCTGTAGGCCTATTAAAGACAAAAGAATCAGTTCATCCAATGTTTAAAGTGCATAAAACAGCTCTGCCAGCCTGCTTAACATTACTGGAGTTCCATAACCAAAAATGACTTATCTATTAAAGAATAAATAAATGCAGAAATAAATAATTAAATGCAGAAATAAATAAAAATTAAATATATTTTTGTAATAAAAAAATGCTTTTTCTGTATTTATTTATGCATTTCTTCATGCATTTATTTCTGTATTTCTACATTTATTTCTAAAAAATGGTTATATATTTATTTCTACATTTATTTATTTCTGTATTTCCACATTTATTTATGCCTGTGCACATATGCTAATTGAGTGGGTGGTGCCAACATCAGTCTAAAGCAGGACTGCTTATAGCGATGTGATCAGATCTACTACTACTGTCTTGACTTCACTGGAGAGTGGGTTGTAGCCAATTCTGTGGTCTAGTCACTGCCACTAGGGGCGCTAAAGATAGTGGTCGGGGCAACATGGCCACTGGTCAAAACGCAGTATCACAGTAATGCATTATTGCATATATTACCAGTATACTTTTTATTTAATGGTATAACATTACACTAACACATATAATTTATACTCACTTTATCCAAAGCGACTTACATTTGAGGAACAACATACAATCATTAACAGAGCATAAAATACAGCACAAGATCTACAACTGACAATACATATTAATAAAAGCAGCAATAAATGTTAGTAAGCAATAATGGCAGATATCGCATCAATGGGGTAAATACCTAGGGAAAGAAGTTAGAGTTAACAAAAAGTGCAATCAATACAACGTAATTGTAGGGGATAGAAGAAGAAGAGCACAGGAAGTGCATGTTAGATGTTAGGAGTTAGAGGTGTTATAAGAGGAAGTGTTCTCGAGAAATTGTTATTAAAAGACATGGTACATGTAAAATCTCTCTTAATACTGAAAATGTTTGTTTAAAGTGCATTCCATGGAAGAATTGTAGCCCATAACAAACGTCATTATCATGCCATTATTTGGAATCTACCAATCAACTCTAATGAAAATCTACCAAATAAGCCCTGAGAGAGTTGTGATGCCAAAGTGTGCCTGCTGTGTGTTTGTGTGGAATGTGTCTCACAAAATTTTAGAGTGAGAATTTTCTTTGAGATTTCAGCTTCCTGTTAAAAACAGAATTTCTCCTGGAAGCCATCTACTGCACTGATTTAAAACTTTATGTACCTACGAGTCATTTCAACACCAAAATATGTGAAAATGGAGCCCAGGTTTACAAATACTGAGATTATCCTTTAACCATCTGTTGCCGTGAGGAGTCTGTCAGAGCTTTCTTCGCCTTGATGATACGACCTCCACCAGGTTACTTGGTCAGTGCAGATTCAATTAACTGTGAAAGGAGTAGAAGACAAGACAATATTCACTAAAAATAAATAATCATGAACAACTTACAGTAAATACACCTACAGAAATAGCTACCCATCAAAAAACTGTGCAAAGGAGGCTCTCACAAGAAATACATTTTACACATCAACTTACATGTTTGACATCATTATCAGCCTTCTCTCGTTTTCTGGAAGCGCTTCATTCCTCATCCAGGATGACTGTAACATCTGAGCCACAAGCTGAAACGTACAGTGCTGAGTTGGTTACGACATCAAGCAGTGGCCTGGTGGACAGGGAAGAGCTGGAAGAGGTTGGAATCTAAGTGTAGTTCAGGAGAGAGAGGGAGGAGCGAACAAAGAAACACCATTTGTTGGTTTTTCACAACCAAAGTGTAACTGGGTCTTATCTGAAAGAAATGGGAATCAAGTTTACCGTTGTAAGATCTAATAATAAATACAACAGCATTGGGTTGCTGTGCTACCTCTTCAGAGACGTCTGCATCCCCTTCTCATCATAAACTCTGATGCCTCCGCTGCCAGCTGTGATGGAGAACTCTATGAAAGCTTAGGGAAAAAACACAAACTCCCATGTGAAATGCTCAAGATAATCAAAAGGGTATACCCTGAAACACACTCAGTGATACCTGACACATTTTACCTTTATCGAAAAAACTAGCTTCTGCAATTCACTTATTGCATTTGGCCATATTTAGAATAATTGTGCATTATACTGTAAGTACACCAATGAGAATGTCTTGCACACTGTAAGCTTCAATATTTACATTATGGCAGAAAGTAGGAGTAGCTGTTTTGAAACATGATTTTACACACATAAAAAAGTGTGTGTGTGTGTGTGTGTATGTGTGTGTGTACATATATAAAATATTTAACTTATTAGCATTACCACAACAGACAGTTACTGCTCTCTGATGTACTGACTTCAAACCAGCGTTAACAGCCGCAGCCCTAAAGAAAATATTGAAGTGCGCATATTGGCTGCCTGGTTGTTTTTAAATTCAATATAGGGTTTGTGTTAAATATTCTAAATACAACTAAATGTTGTTTATAGAGCTGCAAAATTAATGTTTGAAAAGTCAATATAAAGTCGATATCTCACACCACAGTACTTAGTGATGTTTACAAAGAATGAAGATATCAGTCAGTTTCAGTCTTTTCCCCTGTCCTCCTCTCTCTGCAGTTATTTAAACGTTACTGCCAGCAGGTAACCTTAACTGGTAGAGAAGAGCTGCTGGTTCGTCTCAGCCAGCAGCTGAGTTTACAGCAGTGTGCCACATTTTAAGCTACAGTGGAAACTAAGCTAAACAGTTAAAGTTACAGACAGATTTCAATTTAGCTTGTTTGTAACATTTAGCTAATTGCCAAGCTAACATTAGCTGTGCTTGTATAACACACAGAGGATGAGCGACTGGACAGAGCAGATTAAAATAACGCTTTCTACATGTTTACACTACACACAGGTGGATTGATAAAGTAAAATATTTTTAGTCACAATGGTTTTATTGCACATTACTTACAATAACGAGTGTAGCTGTGGTAAACTGGTGTAGTTTAGAGCCCCCTTCACAACACAGTCTCCACTAGTGTTGTGTCGTTCAAAGAACGTTTCGTTCATAAGACCTAATCGTGTGTATGACTCGGGAGGAACGGTTTGTCTCAGTGAGTGATTCGTTCATTTTCACGCATTCGTGAAGGATCTCGAACTCTTACGTTCACTCTGCTGCATGGGCTCTGTCAGCACATGAAACAGAATTGATTAGTTCACAACTCTCAAATGTGGGTATCTGGGTCTGAGTCGTTCATTTGTCACGTGACAGCTCGTTCACCGCTCACATGGGTCCTCCTCAGTCTTTCGTTCACTCGGCAGGCTGACTTACTGCAGTGCCGCAATAACCAGCCTAGTTCAAATGAACAAAATGACTCAAAAAAAGATTAGTTCATTTTCATGAACGAGATTTGAATCAACGAGTCTGTCAAAAAACTTGCCATCACTATTCTCCACTGCGGCCTCGCCCTCTGCTAGCCGCTGTGTGTGTGTGTGTGTGTGTGTGTGTGTGTGTGTGTGTGTGTGTGTGGGGCCGACATAGTGATGGGAAAAGTCACTCTTTTGACAGATTCGAGTCACTAAATCTCGTTCATTAAAATGAACTAATCTTTTTTTGTGTCATTTCGTTCATTTTAACTAGGTGCTAGGCTGCAGCCCTCTAGTGGGCGATTTTTAAAAAAAAAGCACAGTTCTCAAACACAGAAGGCTGCCTGGCTTGCTCTAACAAAGTATAACGCACCTCTTGATCTTTCTCTATCATGGTTCTATAAAGCCCCATGGAGCCACAGCCAATATGTCAATATTCAATTAAGCCACTACTCTGGCTAAATCTGTCCATTTTCACAATCTTTCCTGAGTATACTACCAGACCAGCAATGTATATAATTACATCTTTATATCTCTAAAGAGCTCATTCATCAGACTAAACATCCCTATCTATGGGTAAAATCTATAAATTACATCCAACACACCAATTTACATGGAATATACTGAAGTAATAAGCTTGAAACACTTTATGAATAAAACACACTCTTATTAAAATGTAACAAATGTAATAATAATCTCAAACACTGCCAGGTTGTTCACCAGAGCCCTGTTTCAGAAAGCAGGCTTAACAAACTCTGAGTTTATCCCTGAGCTCTGGGTTGATTGAGCCTGAGGGCCTGTGGAAAACGTCTCGGGTTACGTATGTAACCCTTGTTCCCCGAGAAGGGGAACGAGACACTGCGTCGGTGACGACACTATGGGAACGCCCCTGGGCGTGGCAGGGCTGAACTATGAATGAAACTACTTCAGTCCTATTGGTGTTACTAGAACGGTAGTGTGTGATGGCGTAACCGGAGGGGGTATATAAGCACGCCGGCACATAGGACACATTAGCCCTTTCTATGAAGCAAGGCACTCCAGGCGGGGTGAGGTGTGGTGGAC
>NC_060158.1:21250811-21282206 GCF_021292245.1 Micropterus dolomieu | reverse complement strand
TCCTCAGATCCGTCTTCCCGGGGGGCTGTGGGCGAGAGCGCCGTCTTGTGTCCCAGGTTGGTTGAGGGGGATCCCGCGAAGCGACGCTCTGCTTCTGGCTGTGGCGGTAGGTGCTGGATGAAGGCTGCGTCCGCCTTTCCTGAGCCGTCGCGGTCCTGGAGTCTGACCGGCGGGGGAGATATCACTCAAATGTCTCTCCCTGAGATTTGGCGTGCTGGAACCTGTTGACGACTGCATCCACTGCTTCGCCGAACAGGCCAGAAGGCGAGAGGGGCGCATCCAGGAGAAAAGCCCTCTCCTTCCCCTGGATGCCTGATAGGTTGAGCCACAGATGGCGCTCCGTAGCCACCAAAGCCGCCATGGATCGGCCGATGGAACGGGCCGTTTCCTTGGTCACACGGAGAGCCAAGTCCGTCGCTCTGCGGAGCTCCGTCAGGTCTTCCTCAGAGGGACCTCCCCCTACGTCACAGTCCCGAAGAAGATCGGCCTGGTATGCCTGCAAGACAGCCATCGTATGTAGGCTGGCACCAGCGCGACCCGCTGCCATGTAGGCCTTGCCCACCAAATCGGACGTCATCCGACACGGCTTGGTGGGGAGCGCCGGCGTCTGGAGGGATGAGGCGAGGTTGGGAGAGAGGTAGCTAGCCAGTGCCTCCTCCACTCGTGGCATCGCTCCGTAGCTGTGCTGTCTGATTCCCGTCACGTTGCCGTAGTCCAGCCGGGGGGACGTAGACAGCCGCGCAGAGAAGGGTTTATTCCATGATCTACACAACTCGTTGTGCAGATCCGGAAAAAATGGTAGGGGCCGACGCGGGGGTGGAGCTCAGTGTTGCAGAAACCGCTCATCTAGTTTGCTGCCGATGGCTGCTGCACCGCCTGTGGCCAATCAATGTGCAGCTTGGCCACGGCCCGCGTCACCACTTCCAACAACTCCTCGTATCCTGGCGAGGGCTGATGACGTTCCGTTCCCTCTAAGCACATCTAGCTCTTCAGAGCCAGATCGTGTCAGCCTTTCCGGACTCGCCCCTCGAGTGGGAGAAACCGAGAAACGGGCTCCCGATCGGGGACGAGGGGAGGAGGATTCCGCGGACGAGGACCGGAAAAAGGCCTCAGCCGTTCCGGCACCCTCGGCGATCTCGCGTTGTGATCCCCGGGATCGGAGCCGCCGCGACGCCTCAGCGACCGCGGGGCCTGTGCCACGAAGCAAGGAAGAGAGCCGCTCGAGACCTCAGCACCCTCAGGGGCAGGGCCTCGCAATGGTCGCAGGCAGCCCCCTCGAGAGCCGCCTGAGCATGCGACATCCCCAGGCATGAGACGCACATCCCATGGGTATCACCTTCTGTGATGAAACGCTCACAAGGGAAGACACACTGTTGGAATCGCTTTGACATGATCTTCTGCTGCTTCGTCTCGATGTCAGGTAGGAAATGGAGCTTCCAAACATAGCCAGAGTGCCTGCTGAATAGAAAGAAGCTAATGTGTCCTATGTGCCGGCGTGCTTATATACCCCCTCCGGTTACGCCGTCACACACTACCGTTCTAGTAACACCAATAGGATTTCATTCATAGTTCAGCCCTGCCATGCCCAGGGGCGTTCCCATAGTGTCGTCACCGACGCAGTTCGAGTTCCCTCAAAGGGGAACTCTGAATTTTTAGTTCCAGAACAGCTGTGTTACGGTGGTGTGGCGTGGACAGAGAGGACCCAAACGCAGCGCTCAAGAAAGACAGGTTTTATTGGGGGAAAAAAGGGGTTGAGGGACTGGAGTTGAGGGAGAGGTGGATGTTGGGGAAGCGCAGGCACGGGGAACCGAGGAGACAGAGAACAGAGAGCCGGGGGACACTGGGGGGGAGGAAGAAAGGAGGCACGGGAGAACTGGGAGGACGCCCAAAGGGAGAGGGCAGGTGAGCGAGCCCAGCCGACTTGGCAGAGGACGAGGGTGAGTGAACCTGGGGGGAGACAAACAGAAGGACAGGGTTAGTGACACAGGGAAGAATCAAGAGCGGGAGAAATGAGAGAATTTACTGAGATTTCAGGAGTTTGAGTGAACTTGCGGCACCGGGTTAGGAGCAACGACGATCAAGCAGCGATGGAGTGGAGAACCGGGGTAGAAGTACTGTTGGAGATGAGGCTGATTGCTGGCACGTGTGGCAGGCAGAGGAGGTGGCTGACGAGGTGCAGGTGCGGGTCGTTGGCTGGGCTCAGGAACAGAGGGAAAAAAGGAAAAAAGGAGAAAAAAAAGCAGGACACTCACTGTCAGCCGGGCTGCCACCACAACAAGCTGATCAGTTCAATCTCAGAGTTCAATCAACTCTGAGTATGTTGAGTCTGATTGAAGCATGTGCGTGGGGATGGGAAAAAAGCCATAATCAATGGAGCTCCGATACTACGATTCACCATGGCAACGGGTAAATAAAGGCAGGGCTTTCATTTTAATCGGGTGGAGCTAGAAACATGAATGTGTACCAGCGCGGACCCTGATAGGCTCTAAAACGCAGTTTGGAGTGGAAGAAGAATCAATGCGTTAACATTATTAGGCTACTACACAGCGTTGCTCATTCATCATTTACCAGACTGGAATTTCCTTAATGAATGATAAAGTGCTACAGCCCATTACATTTTAAATAGGAAGGCTATATTTATTAAGCTGTAACCCAACGGGACTAAATGCCGGTGGCAATCGGCTACCTGATTATGAAAATAAAACCTGGGGGTAGACAAACAGAAGGACAGGGTTATAGATCAAATATAAGACACAGTTTACTCATGAACCTGTGATTTGTAAAGTCAGTCACACCCAGCAGGTTAGCCTATTAATTATTTTTTGCAGTGAAAATGTGTCTTTAGGTTCTATTTTACATTAATAAAATCTTGCTCATTTCGTATTTTTTTAATGTTGTCAAAACACAAAAACAAGATAACTACGAATGTTCCAATCAGTGCGACTACAATATGAAAGATTACTGTTCATTGATCAGTTTTGTAGGTTAGCCTACATATTAAACAGTGATTACTGTAGTAATGTAGCCCACAGTAAGTGTTTTCAGTGCAACAGTCCACAGAGTCGCAGCGTTAAACCTAAAGACGGACATAGATTTTATTCTGGGCTGAGGAAAAATCCACGATGTGCGAAGATCTGTCCATACATCAATGACAGATTGATCATAAAAGCGGTCATGTTCAAGATCATGTTTGGGTAAAAAACTAATAGCCTATCTAACCAGGATTTTAAAGTTTTTAAAGATGTAATATGCGTTCAGATATGTGCTTTGATATCGACAGAATGAATAAGAAAATGAAACGGTCAGACAGTCGCCTCAGGCTCCGCAGGAGGGGAGGAGTTAGAGAGAAACTGACGGTTTTCCAACTTATCCGAGGAGGTTAGGTTCACAGCATCAGTTGCCGGAGTTACTGATCTAGGGATCATCTGATCTCGCTCTCTGAAACGGAAAACCCAGAGTTTCCCTCATCTCAGGCTCAACATACTCACTAATCCCGCTTTCTGAAACGTGGCCCAGTCAAGAGCTGTGAAACAACAGCAGGGCTCTGTTGTTAAATAAAAAGGAAAAGTTAGGTTACGTTCCCTGTTGGACTGGATCAGCTGTTAGCTGTAAACAAACCACAGGGTTAACACTAACGTTGCTATATGGCTGTCTTTTAATGTTTTAATGATCGGGTCCGTTTGTTTTGGAGAGGAGACAACCTCTGTGGTAATTCGGCTCCCGGTAGAACCCTGTCAGGGCAGTGAAGTGGAGTGACCCAGAACAACTCTCATCTGCTGTTAGCTGTAAACACTAGCAGGACTAAAGTTACGGGACAGCTGTGTTAAAACTATGTCAACATCACTGCTCTGTAATAACGTTATGCTTTGTCAATTGTAATAAAATTATCAAAATATCAGTAACTGTTACCTGACAACCGACTTGCCTCTCATTCCCCAGTGCTGGCAGTTACTCAGCCTGCCAAGTGAAGACAGACTCCAAGGAGGACCCATGTGAGTAGTGAACGATTAGTTCATTCCTGCTCCACAGTAGTATGAGTCCTGAACTAATCAATTCTGCTTCTTGTGCTGCCTGCTAACCACAGCCCTGTAGCCGAGCGAGCACGCGAGAGTCGTGAACTAATCAATTCTGTTTCCTATACTGATGGAGCCCATGCAGCTACAGTGTGACGAGTGAAGGTAATGCCGCATTCAGACCCAAACGCGGATTTTCGCCTCGCGACGCTTTCCTCGTGCGAGTACATTCGCTGCAAGTGTTCACAAGGTGATTTTAATGCGATAACGTTAATAAACAAAACTTGCCATTACTACAGCTGTATAAACCCAAAGTAAACCTTTTGCTGTGATTAAATAGCAATAAGCGGATCAAACTCATGCCGAAATAACTACAACATGATGCAGATTTGTTAAACATAGGAATTCATGCTTTGTCAGGTCTGTCAGCAAGACAGCAGGACAACAACTTCTAAAATGTTTGTTTTCTGAATGGAGTTCGGATTGATCAGGGCTATGCTATGCTAACTTGGTCACAGTAAAGTACAACGATAGCTGGGCTAAAGTTACATACACATACACATAGCTGCTGGGAAGCTCGAGTGAATATAAATAAACGTTGTAATCCTAAAAACTAAAGTAAAAAGCTAATTTAATAAAAGCAGTTTACTCCGAGCTCCTCCCTCGAGCAAACGGCATAGTTGCGAGCAAAGTCCTGTCCGACCACGGGTGTTTATTTGTACGAAAGCTGGAGTGCTGCTCCCTGCTCCTCTAGCCCAAGTTTACCGCCCCCTTCGCGTCGCTTCGCGCCGCCCGAAATCGCACCACTACAAGTCTTTGCATTGACTTTGTATGTAAACTCACCGCCCCGAATGCTCGCATCACTTTTGGTCTGAAAGCACCATAAGAGTCCAAGACTATTCATGTATTCGTGAAAATGAACGAATTACTCAATGAGACAACCCGTTCCTCCTGAGTCACATACAAGATTAGGTCAAGTGAACGAAACATTCTTTGAACGACACAACACTAGGCCAATACAGAGCAGCAGAGGCTGCAGCCTGAACAGTACGCTGTAGCCCCGGGCCAGTTTAAGACCACGTTTCTGTGCCAGCACTAATAACATTAGCTTTCTTATTCATCATGTTTCAAGTTAAATCAGTTTTAAATGACAGTCTCAGACATAAGGTCTGCATCAAAGCACAAGCTAGACTGGAAAACATTAGCTGTATTTATTGTTATGCTCTGGAACTTTCGGGTTTTGAGAAACTTGGAACCTGATCCTATAGAACCGGGTCTTGATCCCCATCCCTAGCTAGCAAAGCTAAAGGCATTAAGTTACGTTATGGTCCTTCTGCTGTGTTGCATTAAATGCTTTTTTCTCTCAAAAATTCAAAGATAGTTTAGCAGGTTGGATTAAGTTAAGGCTTTTTACGTGTAAAGGTTTTATTGCACTTATAGTAATGAGCATTTACCAACTGGACTTCACAGTACTTTTGCCTATAAGGGCTTTGCTCATGAATTTAATGGCACATTGGAGCTAACGTTAGCCATCAACTCTGTCACGTTCACCCTTCGGAATGCTGTGTTTTAAGACATACAGCCAGCTGCAGTGTAGGTGGACATCAATATTAAGTTGTTCTACAATGCGGCTTCTATTGAAATGCAAAACAATGATTTAATAAGTAATTTAGAGACACTTACCACAGACTTTCGACAAGGAAAATGGCGCAGTAAAAATTCCTGTTGGTTGAAGGTTGAAATCCCAGAGAAGGAGTTGGACATGGCTTTCCGGAGTAATTCTTTCACTAAGTCTTTTAAATACAAAAAACTACACCAACAGCGGAAAAATCTTACTCTCGGTGTTGTTGTAATAACCATGGAAGAATCCATGTACTTTGACACTGAATATGTTTGACTAAAGGAATCTACTGTGTAGCTGGCTTGTGTCATGTAGATGAATCACTTGCCTGTCTGCTTTGCCATGCGGCCCCCAGCTAACCAATCCTGCTTCAGAGTGATGCTGGCACCACCCACTCAATTAGCATACAGGCGCAGGGAAAAACAAATGTGGAAATGTGGAAATACAGGCATAAATAAATGTTGAAATAAATAAATTAATGCAAGTAGAAATGCATAAATAAATACAGAAAAACAGAAATAAATATAGAAATACAGAAATAGCCTTTTTTTATTACAAAAATATATTTATTTCTGCATTTAATTATTTATTTCTGCATTTATTTATTTATTTATTCATTTATAGATATTTAATTTTTGGTCCCTCATACTACTGAAGGATTTGAACTGGTTTTCTCTGACCGGACTCCTGATAAGGGGAAGCAGGCAGTGGACCAAACCACTGTGAGGCAAAGGGAAGGGGAACTCAAATTGTTTCTACACTTAAAACGCACTTTAATTGCCCTATTTGCGTTTGTATTGTTTTAGTATTTACACAGTTATTCTAAGTATATATCATTATATTATTTAATGTTTTTTAAGGGGGGGTACACCCCTCAGATGGGGGGGGACCCGTCCCCCACGGTATTTCTGCCTATCCCGATTAACCTGTACTACAAAAGGTGGATCGGTGTTAACCGAGGTCTGTTACGCTGCATCTCTAAACTGCTCTGAGCAAGTTACGTGGTTAACTCGAGGTTACCCTATACATGGACTACACACCACATCTGTACTCAGTGTTAATGATGAGAAGTGGGCTATTATTACACACCACTTCATAAAATGTTTAGATTTCATCCTGATTTGTTCCACCGCAGTTGCAGCTGAAATGGCGCTATTCTTAACACAACAGCATTACGTTAATGCCCGCAAGCCCTGCAGCCTCTGATTTTAGGGAGGAGATATTAATTAGGCTGAATAATGGGACAGTTTCTGAGATGTAGCCCATCTGTAGGCTGTAATTGAATTATCCTAACTCTTTTCACAAGTTTAGATGGACTATTTTACATGTCCAAAAAGTATGCCGATGGAGCCAGGGTGGGGGTTAATAAACCGAGAAAAATAATCCAAGATGATTGTAAATTTACAAGAACAAATATCGAAATTTCCCTGAAATTAAAGTCACAAAAAATCCAAATCACTCGGGTGTTTTCTTCTGAATACATTTCCAATTCAGGCAGTGTCTAAGATGCATGATAGTACAGTGATTGTGGGCTAAACTTTGCAGCCTTGCAAAGTGAAGCAATGTGGTTCCTTGAAAAAATTTTTCATTTATGCAAGTTTCTCTCATAGATGTATGAATATAATGTCAGGGAATATTCAAGTTTTTAACTCCTAGATTTTTTTTATTAGGCTACAATGGACATAATATGCAGTTGTACCTTAACATCTTAATCATATTACAGATAAAAGAATCCATCAAATACATAATAGAGAATTAACCTACAACAAGACCACTGTGAAGATAATTACAAATTTACTCAATGCTATGCTAACAAGCAATATTGTTGGCCGCCAGCGTTGTGAAAGAACGCTGCCTGCACGGCTGAACACGGCCCTTTTATGCGAACGTGCACCAATTCCAATTAAGTTAACACCGAGTCAACTTACTAGCATCTTATTCAGCATAGTAGTACCGTTTAAGTCCATTGTAGGCAGTCAGTTTGTCTGACAGGCTCGAAATGCCTGAATCTGAAAAACATATACATGAGACTGAGACTCATAGTGAAGGACAGCAAGAAAGAAATCAATATTTGTTAAATACAGAACAGCTAGGGCCAAGGTTGCACAGGATCATAAAAGGGCTGTTGTACTACAGGAGGCAAACACATTTTTGTACATTTAAACTGGTGGTATTTTGCTACCTTATAGCTCCCTGTTCTTCTTTTATTACATTAGCTGAAATAAGCTTTAGCTACAGGGATTTCTGGAAAAATACTTTGGATCAGCTGAATTTGATTAACAATGTCTTAAATATCCCCTAATCTCCATAAATAAGTACATGTTTTATGGATGCCTTATTCATTATGTATCTTCCCTCCAACTCCAAGGGGGAGGGAGTAGAAGCTAAGCAATACTCATCAAGAATTAACAATGGGATCATCTGATCATTTTATTGACCCTACACAAAGCTGATTACTTCCCCCCCAAACGCTGTTGCCTGTAGTGTGTAGAAAGCATGAGAACTGAAGTGAAGTGGACATGATAGGGTCACAGAATCAGACACTTGGAGTGAAAAAAAAGCCAGTGCTATTAAATTGTCAGCTGTTTTATGTGGCAGATACTGTACATTAAAGCTATTTGTCCATCCATCCATCCATCGTCAACCGCTTATCCTGTGTACAGGGTCGCGGGGGGCTGGAGCCTATCCCAGCTGATATCGGGCGAAAGGCGGGGTACACCCTGGACAGGTTGCCAGTCCATCGCAGGTGTGGGGACAAAATACAGCACCATTATCCTGTTTACACAAAATTACAGTCTGCTTAAAAACATTTTTAGGGATGTATATCTCTCTATCAAAGACAAATGATATGTAGTAGATATGTAGTCCTCACTATAATATGAAAATTATATATTTGCAATGATATAATATACTGCGACTCAATCAGATACAACTTACAACAAATTATGAATGGATGAAGGGGTGGTTGGGCAGATGAAGGCGGAGGAGGGTGAAGTATGGCTGGGGTTTTAGCTGAAGTAGCAAATGGCTGGACAAAGATGTAGGCACTGGAAAGCTGAACACTGGAGACAAAGACGTTAGCAAAAAACACATAGGGGGCTCACTGCAGAAGCAATGGCCAAATGTCACTGCAACAGAAAATAAACCAAGCAATCTGGTGATGAGTGGCATGAGAGCTGGGGTATTTAAGCAGGGAGTTGATGAGTTGATTGAAGTCAGGTGTGGAGATGAGCCAGTTGCCAGGGAAGTGGAGCCTGGAGTCATGCTGCGTTCCAAGCAACTCGGAACTGGGCAATTTCTGACCTCCAACTAGAAAAAGTACCATGGCACGCCACTTGAAGTCGTATTTCCTACTTGGGATCTTGGAGAAAAAATATGTAGCCCGAGTGGCAGCCGAATGATGTCACACAACAATGGCAGCTTCCATGGAAGCACACATTGTAAATGGTAAACGATAAACTAAAAGGCAAAGTAAAGTATTACATTAAAATAATACATACTAGTATCAAAAAGTAAAACTTGTTCTGTATGTAAATTGATGTAGAAATATTTTGTCAGTGTTATTAGGTAGCTGGTTACAGTAAACAATCTCTGAAAGTCATCTTCTCTATCCAAAAGTTATTCAGGAAAATGTTAAAAATGCCCAGAAATGTGAAAACATTTGGAAATATTGCCTACAGCTTTTGCTGACTTTTGAGTATTACCAACTGATGTAGCTAGAAGGATATACAGTTAACGAGTATTTTATTATTTATCACTTGTTTTTAATAAAATGGCCATCCTTTTAATTAACACCAAGTGCACTGCTGAGGGTTTAACTGTGCAATAACCTGCCAAAGAAACAAGTTTATCGTGGTCACGCATGTTTCATTATGCACCACCATGCACCTGAAACGCTTTGAGGTCCGAAGTCGGATATTTCAACTTAAAAATTTCCCAGTTCCAACCAGTCTGGAACACGGCATCACAGCCAAAGCCATGACACCGGATGCACTTTTGCAATCAGCTAACTGAGTTTCTAACTTTACAGCCACCCATACAAAGATTTCATATGATGTATGAAAGTAAGCCTTTAAGATGAACATGTGTGTCACATATTTATACCAAAGACCATTGATGCAAAATTAAAGCAAGAAAAATCTATTTCTAATATATGATCAATACATGTCTGACCACACGCACAGTTTACGTTTGACTCTAATCCTACTATCTTGTAAGAGTGCAAGAAGAAGCCTGCCATATGGACAAAATGAGGAATTTAATGCATTTGGGTGTAATGTAGGTACTATGGAGTATTGGCACACTGCTCTAAAAATTTTTTTTTCATAAGGTGGCTGCATTTCTAAGATGGTCATCCCTACAATAACCAAAATTGGTCCCATACTTGTAAAGTTCGCGTGGTGCATCATAAACATTAATAAACACTAAAAAAGCAACATTTATCATGTAATGATCAAAGATTAAAGATCCATTTGTAATCCAGCAGACAATGTATATTTGACCAATTTTGGCACCTGACACTTGAAGGTCACAGTTGCTGTCAAATATGTTGACAAGTGACAATTTTGGCTAGAATATGTAGGGTTGATTGCAAATCAAGGTCAAATGGTCAGAAAAGTCCTTTTGATCCATTTCATCATTTTATGCTTTTCCTTTACAGACTGCAAACTAAGCTCTGCTTGGTTTGGCCTCTGGGGCTTTTCTTGCAAATCAGTGTTACGGAGTTACGTGGATAATCACACTGGTTCTGAGTTTTATTCAGCAAAGTTGTGCAGATAACAAAGTTACCCTGTTTTGTAAGACAGACTGCTTGGTTTCTATAGTAACAACAGCCTCCAAACATTCAACACAGGGCATTATGTGACAAAGTTTCGTCAGCCTACTCATATAACTGTTTCAGCATTCATGTGAAATTGGTTCACTTATGTCCTGTTTAACACAAGAAACATTTAGATCAGTTTATTTAGTAAGAATAATAAGAGTATTATAACAATAAATAAACATGGCACTATTTATACGTGTGTGTATGTGTGTGTGCTCTAAAGCAGTTTTCAAATACATTTATCACAAATACACTGTGCATTTGGTTTGTTAACCCCTTATGAGCCACACTGGCAGTGAAAACACATCATAAAAAACTAATTCCAGCCATCCGTCTCACTCCTCTCGCCTTCCAGCTTCCTGTGGTGCAGAGGGTTTCCCCATCCTGCTCTCTGGAGCAGCCTCACTGAGTGGAAACCATTGACATGCCCGAGGCCTGTGTCATCTCCTGTCTCCAACAGCTCTGTAGATCTCTTCCTCCACAGATGACAGATGCAAGCAACAGAGAGATGCTTAGCGAATACTGGGATTTGGCATGTGGAAACTAAACAGCACTGCTCAACCAGACATCGGCCTACAACATCGGCTACCCAATGAAGGTTAAAGTCAAGGGCAACTGGACTTGGTTGAAGACCCAGTTGCCCTTGACTTTAACCTTCATTGGATAACTATGACCTGGATGACTGAGAATCTTCACAGACAGAGTTGCTACAGAAACTACAGGTTGGGAAACCAGTGCAGCAAGCCAAAGGACTTCAAAAGACATACAAAAAGCTGCAGCAACTACAAACTGTAGTCTGACTCTTTCAAAAAACATTTAAAAACCCACTACTTTAGGTTAGCCTATGATAACTCCAAATGGTGGGCTACAGGCGGTCTGGTTTGCTGAATGCTTTCTGTGGTCGAATGTGTGTTGCATTTGTATGTGGGTGTATGTGTGTGACTTTTTAAATGTTTTTTCTCTTGTATAAACCTCGCATTTTTATGGTAATGCTTGATATTATGTATAGCATTTTGTTACCTGTGTAAAAAAAAGCTGCCATATATAGTGTATATAGTGTATAAATGTGTTTTACTTATTTACTTACAATAAAGCCTATGGAACACAATAAATACAATCCATAAATCCATCCATAGTGTTGAAAAGTTACTGTTAATTGCTAATATTTAACACTAAATAACATAATATATAATAATAAATAATAATAATAAGAGGTAAAAACTCAGTGAGTAATAACTATTGCTCTTAAAAAGGAAAGGATAGTTTTCAGCATAGTTAAATTTATTGTTTGAGGACCAGCCAGCAATAAGAAACCCTGTAGTTAATCATTCTAGTTAATAAAAAGGCACAACATGACAAAATGTTTTTTTTATAGTATTTGTAAAAGGTAATTTAAACCAATAATCCAAACTTAAAGCTCCATTTATTAGCTTTTACCTCTCAGCCACACTTCCCTCTCAGTCATGTCATACCAGGTGATCATATGAGTGGTATACCTTTACGCCTCCCTCGTTCTATCCTCCTCCTCATTGATAAGGTATTCTGCTCTGTGTAGGTGGGTCCTCAGCACTGATTTTCCATGTTGGAAGTAGTGTATTAAAAGTTCAAATTGAGATATATACCTGTCTGTGTATGTGTTTCATGTACACTGTGTTCTTTATGTTACCGTGTTGGTTGATGTTAATTCTGTGTTGGCTGACAGTTGGTAAAATGTACCTTTCTAAATGACAGCCTGTTGAAACTCTGACAATAGCTGTTTCCATAGCTGTTTGTGGCTTTTCAGCTTTTCCACCTGTTGGTCAAGACAGAAACATACCAATATATTCAACCTGAGAGTGATGACCTGGAATCTATGAAATACCTCTGTACACTGTGGTTCAGCAGTCATATTGACAGATGCTTGCTTTTTTCAACACTTTAGCACATCTCCTCTCCTGCACTACCCTTCCCCAATTTTCTCTTTTAAAGTTGTGGCCATTGTCAGTCCCCCTCGTGTCTCCTTCCTTACTGTATCCTGTATTTTTTCATCCTGTCTCCTGAAGCCACAAAATGTCTGTCATATGTCTCCCTACCATTTCACCTCCCCACTACCCCCCACCCCCCCACCCCCCATTTCACCTCTCCACTACCACCCCTTTTTCTCCTCTCAGCTCAACATCTCATCTCCGTTTCGTCTAATCCCAGCCTCTGTGTGCCACCATCTTATCATCTTTGGCCTGTAGATTAGATTTCCTACCTATTGGGATGCCATGGATGCCAGAGGGGTGCATTTAGATGAATCTCGAATCGCAGTCGCGCACACACAGACATTGAACACATGCCTGTTGCACACATACACACGCGAACACCTGTCATTTTTTATACAGACATTTCTTGCCAGGGATAAATATGTCATTCATGTATCACTATACTGCCTGGGGCCAAACTGTTAAGGTGCCTTGACACTGCTCATCATCTGGGAACCTGAAAAGGCTCTCTCACACACACACACCTATGCTCTATTTTTTTCTCCTCCATTCCTCTTTCAAATAGTCACCCAGAACATAAGAGCATCTCAGACAGATCTGAATCAATCACAATGATGAAACCTGGTTGTAACACCTCCATCAGTGTGACCGTTGTCATCGAACAAAGCAGACATGAATGGGATTTTTCTGCATACTTTTATCTGAAGTCATGGCACAATGGACGCAAGACCAAAGCCGCAGAATCCGCATATCCTTCCGCAGTCAAAGAGACTCTGATTCCTCCCAAAAATCCCAAAATGAAACCAGTTAGGTGCATGTTTGAACAAAATGACATTCTGAAGGTGTAGCTAGATGTCAAGTTGGGTGAAGAGGAGGTGTCTGGACTCCATGTGAACCAAATGTTTCATTTCACAGTGAAGATTCATTTGCCAAGTGTGGAGCTGCTGTGCATGAGTCCATCCCAGCTGCTCTACAGAGCATCAGAGGAAAGGAGCCACGTCAGTCTCTCAGGTGATAGATTAGAAATCAAAGTTTTAATCATACACTCTGGGCTGTTGCTGGGCAACAGGCCTCCCCTCGCTGAACTTGTCTGTTGGCTGAAGAGAAGCAAAGATGAGAAGACGATGACGAGCCGAACGGAGAGACTGAGCTGAACTGTATGACATGTATAACTGAATAGGTTTCAATCAAATATTAAATGGTAGAGATAATTTTAATATACTGCATTCAATTAGCAATGAAAGCAGTAAACCATTAAAAAATATACTACTCAGCTTATTTTTCTCTGCTGTTTGAGAACCCTTAATCCGTGTGACCTCCAGCAAACTCTCTCCACAGTATTGCCTTTATTATTTTTCTTAGTGACAAAGGAAAGGATACATTTGGAGTCATCATTTTACCTTTTTGAGCAGACCAGCTATAAAGTATTTCCTCTGTTAACAATAGAGGCCAGTGCTTTAAACAGCTCTTAGAAATTGCATTGCAGCAGCACAAGCAGAGTCCCACATTAATATGCATAGTGCTGCCAACATATTTCTGTGCATATTTCCCTCTGTCTATTTAACTAATAATGTGAGCAGCTAACTGTGCACACTTTGCACGGTCTGCACACATTTACAGTCCATCTATGCAGTTAACAGAGAAGTAGAAAGCATCTGTTAAAAACACCTATAATCAAGATAAGAGTTCTTAGAAATGATAGTTGAGTAATAGTTGAGATCTTTTATAAATGATTTAGTTCTAGCAATTTGTATGTATTTTAAAATGCATTATTTGTTATTTTTCTTGTGTCCTACCCTTCGCCGAAGTGGCCCAGCTGTCCCATGATCATTTACATTATAGCAACTACCGTAAGGAAATAGATGAGGCAAAGACATGATCTTGGGGATGACTTTGAAGCAGTAACTCCTATTTCTTGCTTGATCGGTGAAAGTGTATACAGTCTCTTTTCCTGCGGCAGACCTTTCTTCTGTAATGAGAAGAGACAGCATCTGAATCAGTTCTTTTGTGTGTGCGGCTGTCCTCCCGTGGGGAGCGTATCTATGTTGCCAGGGTTCTATGTTTCCCAACTCAATATCCTCTTGATGTGATATAATAAGGAGACCTTTCAAATGGTTTTATGTCCTCTGCAATGTATTTTTCCCTAAAGTCAAATGTTCAGTGCATGTTTCCCTGGGTTTTGCTCTTTCAAACTTACGCCCTAATTTTGTAGAGGTAGAGGGTGTGTAACTGCGCGTTTGAGGCTGTGACTTCTCTAGAGCTGTGTGCAGTAACTGAAGCTGAACTAGCCATTCAGTAAATCTGCCAAATTGCAGGGTTACCTGCTTGTAAACCACAATATTTCTACATGTTAAATACAAACGTTTGTGATGTGTGGGTGTGAAGGACTTTAAATTTTTGCACCTTTTGACGGAGCTGGGCTGAGTAACTAAAGATAAGTAACAAGAAATGTAATGCATTAGTTTTGCTTCTGAGTAAGTAATGTAATCACTTTTTCAAATAGTAATATGTAATCAGTAATTGATTAAAGATTGTTTTCAAGTCACTTGCCAACACTGTTGCTCACCAATCAATTGATTTGTAGATTGTATTTTAATAACACTTCTCTGAATTATTGGTAGCCAGTTTAGAGCCTTGAGAACCGTGTAGCACGATTATATCTATTTGTTTTTGTGAAGACTCACTTCACTCACCTGCTATCTACATACATACTTTTTAAACAGAAGCTTGCCTTACAACTTTTTTTGGCTTTACTGAAACCAATTTGTGTGGAGGTTATTTTTGGTCTTCTTTGTGGGTGTTTGGTTGTGAGAAAATACATAGTGCTGTGTTATCTAACAGGATTTAAAATCTGTAAATAGCATGAGCAATGTCAACCCACTTGCCAACATATTTGCTAGATTCTTCCCACAATAAATACCCTATGGTTAAAGTACGGTTAACTTTATGCCATTAAATTGTTTGGTTAAGTTTAGGAGGATTGTTGCATAGTTAAATGTTAAAATAAGTCAGTTTCTTCACTTTTTGCTGCAGTATAAAATGTAATGCAGAATGGCCCAAATGACTGTTCCTAGGAGACTGAAAATAATTTACAAGAATCAACTCCTAGACATAGCCCCAGTGCGAATTTCAGAATGTTTTTGAAATCATTTTAGTGGCCTTACATGTAAGGATAGAGATCCTTACAAAGTACTTGCCAGGAATTCAAATAACTATTTGTTCTGGTTTGGGTGTTTGACTCACAGATAAGATTGTTCACCTTGGTTGGGGGAGAAAATAATTGCAATTTATTTACTCTAAGCTAAAAAAGTAAAATTCACTTCATTTACAACACTAAAGTTTTTATAAATAAATGTGCATCCAACAGGATGAACACTGAACCTTCTCCTGATGGATGTAATACTTTATTCTTGATGTACCAGAGGAAAGTAGCAGCTAATTTAGCTCAATTTCCTTGTGTGATATAGTCTGTAATTTTACTCTTCACTTGCAGTAAAAATCAAGCATGCTGCGATTTGGGATGGGGTGAGCTGAGCAGCTCATTGTTTAAGCCTGTAATGTGCTGTGTGAAGGGATTTGTATGGGCACAGATGGATGTCAGAATGGCCCGGATGGAGAGTCGGCCTCGGCAGTGAAAACTTGAGCAGCTTTGACTAACAGTGGATCACAGCATCTCTGTTGCATTCCAAATGCCCCAGACAGTCAAGAGTTCATACAAAGTGACAGTGTCTTTCAAAAATAGTTTTTGCTTTAAGTCATCATGGGGATTTCTGCATCACAAAAAGCTGAACTTGAAATGAGAGTTACGTATGTAACTATGGTTCTATGAATTCTGGATGACCGCCAGAGGCAGTGCTTAACACTGGATGTTATCTGACTCACGCACGCACAGGTCGAGTATTTAACATCAACAAAGTCACCTGTGACCTGGGATGATGCGGGGCGTAGCTTATATAAGCCCACATCATCATGAAAAATGTCCCCACAAAATGTTCTCGGTAAGATTCTGAGTGACAGAGAACTCCAGCGGTCATCCAGAATTCATAGAACTGTAGTTACATACGTAACGCTCGTTCTATTTCATTCTTCCTGACCGCCAGAGGCAGTAACACTGGATGAATACTACCAACGTCGTCACGAGGAATCCCACCTTACCGGGAATGGGCCGATGGTTCCTGCAAGACAGCTGCTGCTACTGCATGGGGGGCAGCGACATTGACCCTATAAAAACGGGCAAAGGTGCATGGTGTAGCCCAGGAGTGCAGACACTCCTGCTAGAGTGGCCCCCAATGTTAAGAGGCAAAGACATGTACGTTCCCTCGATCACCTCAACAACCCACCTAGAAAGCCTTTGTTTAGACAGGGCATGCCCTTTCCTATGGCCCCCATAGCAAACAGGCTATCAGAGTGGCGAAAGCCAGCAGTCGCCTGCCTGTAATGCCTCAAGGCCCTCACTGGGCAGAGCAGTTCTGCTGAATCGGCTTCAGCAACCTGTAGGCATGAGGAGTCATAGGTTGCTAGCTGAATGACCTGATTAAAGTGGGCTGGAGCCAACCTTTTTGGGAGGAATGATGGGTTAGGCCAAAGTGCCACTCCTGTGCCATCAGAGTTCCAGCGCATACATGCTTCATTCACTGACAAGGCATGAAGCTCACTCATAGCCTGGTTATCCACTCTAATAAGAGTGGCGGAAATTGCAGCCACATAGACCCTAAGGGTGGAAGCGGAGAGCTTCTTCTCTAGCAAAGACAGCATAAAAGCGTAGTATTATTGACACAGGACTTCTCAGGAGCTACTTTATGAGCTCTACACCACTCCAAAAAAATCTTCCACCTGTCGGCATAAAGTGCCCTGGTGGAAGGTGCTCTGAAGTCCCTAATGGTTTGGATCACTCCCTGGTCACACAACTCGAGGAGTGGGTCAGGCACCTCAAGGGCCATACCCATAGCTGCAGGTGCTCGGATGCCAGATGTGGCCCCCCAGCTGCGAGAGCAGGTCTCGCCTCCTGTGAAGGCACCATGGGACCCCATCTAAAAGCTTGTGCATCACCAGAGACCAGAGTCTCTCTGGCCAGTTCAGGGCCACCAACAGGAGTCTGTGGTTCCTTTGGTGCACTCTGTGTAACGTAACCGTTATCAGTGGGAATGGCGGAAAGGCATAGAGGAGACAATCTGGCCACGGTGTGCCAGGGCATCCTATCCCAACGGACTCGTTTCCTCCATCAGTGAAAAGCAAAGGGAGCAGTGGGTTGTGGACACTGAGGCAAACAGGTCCACTTCTGCTGTGCCATATTTGCACCATATCTCCTCTACTACCACCCCTGGGTGAGTCTCCACTCCCCTGCGGGAGGTGTCTGGCGGTAGAAGTAGTCTACCACAATGTTCTGTGGCACTAACAAGTACATGGACCTGAGGCTGGCCATGCGGGGCAAAGCCCATACCAGGAGTCACCGTGCCACCCACAGCGACACAGCCAACATGGTGCCCCCTTGCCAGTTTACATGGTAAACAACCCCCCGCAACCCCCTTGCCAGTTTACATGGTAGACAGCCAGAGGCCACTCATTGCCCTGTGCTGCCACACTGCCCCCCACCCTGTGAACAAGGCGTCAGTTACCACTACATCCGACGCGAGGGGATCAAACCCAGTTGGCTTGCATCAGTGCCAGTGCTGCCCGCATGCACGTGCTAGGGAAAGCCCGAATGGGAGAACCTTGAACTGATAGGCCATGCCTTCGAATGCAAAGCGCAGATACTGTGTGTCATGTATCGCTATCGGAAGGTGAAAATATGTGTCCTTCAGATCGAAGGACGTGAACCAACTTTGCGCCGCCACGGCTTGGAGCATATCTGCCAGAGCCCTGACCCCTCTGCGTCTGAGGCACAAATCGTGTTGGTGCCTGACAGCATTGATCTGGCTGCTCAATGGATTGTGAGGCCCGTGGGTAGCCACTGGGACGAGCTGGCATCTGAGGATAGACTGTTGCCATAACCCTGTGAAGGTCGCTGTCTCAGTAGGGATGTAGGTCCCTGAAGGTTAGCAAACTGCTGCCTAGTTTGGTTAGCCTGGAATTCCCGCTCCAAGGCCTGCTGTGCCCATGCGTGCCACAGTATCATAACCTCTCACTAGAAAGTAATCCGTAATGCGACACTGTGGCCTAGGACAGCGAGCATCTGGTCTCAACACCTCAATGGGTAACACAATGAGGGACACAATAACTGGCTCCACAGACGGCATCTCGCCTAGGCCGTAACTGCTGGCATTCTGCATGGCAGCCAAGGCCCTGCCATCAGTTGTATGGTGAGAAAAAGCTTTGGGGTCTGGCCAGCATTTGTGGAGCTCCTCAATGTATGGCTGGAAAGGTGGCACAGAAAAACCCGCCTCAAGTGGGAGATGCCTAAAGAATGCACTAGCTGGAGTACCTGCAGTCGGTGCATCATCCAAGCCCAAGCGTGTCAGTGCCATATGGACCACTGGCTAAATTGTGGCATGGACAACCTCTGAGCCTGCTCTGGACTAGTCCCCGTCTGCTGGGAACCAGTGTCAGAAGCACGGGTGGAAGCCTCCACTTCTCCCTGTTCAGGTCTGTCCTCGCAGAACTGGCTGCAGGAGACGCTCGTAGACAGGATGTCGTCATCCATCTTTGTGGGGTGGGGCTCCTGGCTGGGCAGTCCACACTGGTTGCAGCCCCCCTGCCTGGCTGAAGGTTAAGGAGCAACCCCTTAATCTCAGTGAATTCTGAGGCTAGTGCGTCTACCTTGGCTGCCAAACCATCCACCTTCTTGTCTTTCTTTCTAGGCGGGGCACCTGAAAGTGGGGAGTGACTATGCCTACTCCGCACATGTGAAGCTACACCAGATGAAGGCAACTGGCCTTCAAGCTGCAGTCCTTCCACTTCCGCCAGCCGGGCTAACTTCAGTTCACGTGGCATAAAACTGCAATTCATACACTGACTGTCAGACAGCCCCTCTCTCAAGTGAGTAACACCGAGGCACATTAGGCATTCAACATGTACATCTGCAGCCAGCAGCGGAGCCATACAGGAGCAAACAAACATGTGTCCCTAACATGGTGGGACCCTGCATATTTATGCAGGTTACTTTAGTTTTTTCTTACTACAATAACTGTTATCTTTCTCCTTGCCTTATTATTAAAGACAAATGAAAATAACTCCTCCTCTTAACAATAATAGTAAATTGTACCCATAAGCAAAATCACTTAGAGTAACAGATCAGAGTGAGTCTCTCTCTTTTCTTCTAACTCAAATTAAATAACTCTCACTTAATAATCCAAAAAAAAATTCACCCATAAATGTAGCCTTTAAGTCTACCGGGGAGCCAACGCTCTATACCAAAAGATAAGTTAAAGGTCAACTTGACATGCTTTAAGGAGCGAAAACACTCGGCAGGGAACTACAATCAACTAAGAATTACCAGTAAGCGTGAAACAAACACTAACAAAAGAGTCAAGGAGACACGAAAACACGCTCCTTATTCAAAAATAGCAACTTATTTTTAACTAAGGAAACACTTTGCCGACCTAACTCCAGAGTTGGTTGGAGAGACACGCGCTAGCTTGTAAATTTTAAAATTTAATAGGATATAACGCAGTAAGGCTTTCACACATTCTGCAGCTACTGGCTTTAAATGTGTTTTCTCCTTTAGATCAACTTTTCTAATTTAATAAAATCTCTACTGAGTCAGTACACATGCTTAGCCTTCCCTTCTCTTTTGAGTCTCCGTTTGGGGAAATAACCTCTTTTAATAGGCCTATGTGGGACCTTTGCACCTCAATGATAAATTAGTTCATTTTAATTCATAAACTCCTGGGGCCATATTACAGAAACTACCTAACCGGCAGATCCTATCCTAACTGCTTGGTAACCATGGTAATAAGGGTTAGGAATTGATTTAGGAAAAAGGCCATAAGAGATTAACAGTTCCAAAATCAATGTTCCTTTCCTAACTTGAGATAAGAAAAGTGAATTACAGAATTATCCTAACTTCGTAAAATCTTAAATAAACTCTCCTAACTTTAGGATAACTGTCAAGCTGTCCTAACTTTTACTTTTCCACCAGGTAGTATTTGCTTACTCGTTTAATCCACATGGTTGCTCTTTAATTGCTTTTACAAAATCAACAAAATGTCAACAGGCGGAACTTAATTGATTTTAACGATGTGTGTGATAACAAAACACTCGTTAGTAGAAAGGCTATAGCCGATGTAACGCTAGATAATGTATCATTATGTAACATAATGTAAAGGCTAGATGTAACAAAAGGATCCTAATGCAAGTCTTTGATAGGAGGAGACTGTTAAATTCAAGAAACAGGCCTACATGAAAAACATGATGACGTTAGCCCACAGCCTTTATTATGATTATTAGCCTATTTTTTTCACTGTCATTATTAACTTTCCTGAGAAGAGTAGCCTACGGGTTTCTGCTGGGGTCAGTGAGGGATGCAGGATATGCTATTTTAGCCCACTCTCTCTCTTTAATTTCCCCAGTTAAGCGTTTTGTGCATTTGGATTTCACGACGGAGGTTACCAACACCTCTAAGTCATCTGACTGTAAGTTCAATGACAGTTGTTGTTTCTGCTCCATTACCACTACCAAAAAACTACCAAAAAACACTGATTAAAAGCCGTTTAGCTCAGCGAGATGAGAAAAGTGGCATCGGTTGCTAGGTAACAGACATAAAAGTTGATAACCGATGTTGGATGAAGTATTTAGGATTTTCTAACCAGAGATAAGATAGGATGAAGTAAGATAAGATACAATTCCTAAAGTTAGTTAGGATTTGTCTGTTAGTCTCTACTCTGCTGTGTATTATGTTATTGATTCACTAGTATCAGCGTTGTAGTACTCGAGACTGGTATTGGTCTTGAGGCCAGTCTTAAGACCACTTTTTGATGGTCTTGGTCTTGTCTCGGACTCGACAGTATTTGGTCTCAGACATTATAGCCTGGGGATTTTATTCCAAGACCAGTCAAGACCGTAACTTTGGGAGTATCAATAAATTGCTTGGTAAGCATGGAAAAGGAGTATTGAATTAAGATGCTTACGTTGATTTCAGCTCTTAGTGTTTGTATGTGGGTGTTTTAATTAGAATGTGGATCTTTCAGATCAATCTGAGAAGTACCTATGATCTTATTCCACATTTTATTGTGTGTCATGAAATGTGGGGAACTGGCCTTGACATGGTCTCGCCCTCCCTCGGTCATGGTCTCGACTTGGTCTCAGCCCCTAAAAGTCTTGTCTCGGTCTCAATAAACTTTGGTCTTGGTTTGGGCGGTCTTGACTACAACACTAGCTAGTATATAGCCAATCCCTTTTAGACTGTTTGACTGACACAGTTTGGAACTGCATGCTGCATGTGAAACCAAAACCCACCAAAAATGCTTCTGATCAGGCACAAATCCACACGTTAACGTCAGCAGCTCCGATACAGTGCAGCTCACAGTCCCAAACAGAGCAAGACTGCGCTTCAGTTTTAAAATGTTTATATTGCAAAACTCTACCAGTTCCGTTACTGTCTGGACTCACAGCGCGAGGTTCACATGATTAAAGTCGGCAGTGTCGCATCAGCTGGACGGAGTTGATTCACGCCAAGTCCAACTGAAGTGTGCATGCGCCAGTGTGTATGCAGCCTGTTGCAGTTGCTCCGCCGTTCGTCGTGTTATTTCTAACTTTTTTAACTTTCTTTTTATTTCTCACGTGTGTGATTCTACACTCTCTCAAATCATGCTAGTTGAGAGAGTTTTGGTAAGTCACGGCACCGTTGCGAAGCAACTACGTGGTCGCTTTGTTTACCCCCGAGACCAGCTGATTGCGCTGAAGCTGACACCCAGGCCCACAGACATCCCCAGTGAATTGTGGAGGAGGACACACCGAGGATGCAGAGGAGGCACGAAACGGCGAGGGAAGAGAGAGGGGTCCAGACAACAGAGGAACTTAGGAGAAGGAGATTTAAGCCGTGTCTCACCTCTCTCATCATGGGCAATAATAAGATGGACGAGCCCCGAGTCAAAGGGAGTTCCGGGAGTGTAGTTTAATGTGCTTCACGGAGACTTGGCTACACTCGGATATTCCTGACCACAACGTCTCCATCGATGGCTTTCAGACTGCTCGTGTTACGGTTAAACAGCGTATCTGTAGCCTGGACATTGAAATGCTTGCTGTGGGACTCTGGCCATATTATCTTCGACGGGAAATTTCGCTGTTGCTGTGTACATTCCGCCCTCTGCCAACCCGATGTTGGCGTGTAACATCACCCACACTGCCATTGCTGAACTCCAGACTCAACACCCGAGTGCCCTCATAGTGATCTTGGGTGACTCCTACCATGTCACCATAGCCATTTGAAGAACTCATTATCTTTGCTGGCACCATTGTTGCATTTAAAGGTTTTTCCTGCAGATGAGGAATCCCGGTGTAGAGAAGCTTAGCTTCCCCTCTCCATGAAAAGCAGTTACCCAAGTAGTTTACCACACACACAATCAAATTTAACTTCTTTTGGTTTTCTTAGACTGTGTTAAGGGCTAAGATTGTTCAGGATTTCAGTGTCAAATTTTATCACTTACTCTGAGTGTTCTGAAAAGCATGCTGCATTACTATGACAACCTGCAACCATTGGCTGCTGTCACCAATTTTAGCTCTAGCAAAACTACATATTTAACATGATTTTGCAGTATGCAGTAATTTCAATGTTTATTCTTATGTTTTGATTTGTTGAAATGGTACTGATTTTTAATGCAATGAAATTTTAAAAACTTTTCCCACTTTGGGAACCACTGTGCTATACTATGTGCAAAGCTGGTGAACCAGCAAATAATGTGGAATATTTGACTTTTAACCCTGATTTTCCTAGAAGTATTGCAAAAGATGCTGGATAAATCAAGTTAGACCTGTCATGCACCCTATTTTGTACACACATCCCTCACATCGACAGAAAACTGACAGGATGGGAAAAGGGCAATAGATGAAAGTGCAGATGCAGCGGCCGGAATTGACATACTCATTTCTTCTCCCCCAGTCTGTTTGATTACAGTAGTGTCAGGGTTGAGCCTTCTTAATTGTATTCAAAATCGGCATGTCTCCTTTTGATGATGCGAAGGTGGGAGAATCAATCACAGGGCACCCTGCTCTTGCTCTGCCGTACAAAAACACAAGCACGCAAATGGAGAAATGTGCAAACCTACACACATGAATGTTATTCGTTATGCTTTTCTCATACTGCCTCACACTCACACATGTAATCACACACACACACACAAATCCACAGCTTTCCCCATCTCATCCTTTACATGATGTGAGCAAAAAGCATTTATCCACTGTGAGAACCCACCCTCCTTCTTATACCTCGCCATTTTCTATCACACACATACACAACCAGTGAACATGTATTATGTGGCTTTTGTCAGTGTGTGTGTGTGTGTGTGTGTGTGTGTGTGTGTGTGTGTGTGTGTGTGTGTGTGTGTGTGTGTGTGTGTGTGTGTGTGTGTGTGTGTGTGTGTGAGTGTGAGAGAGAGAGAGAGAGAAAGAGAGAGAGGAGTGTTTGAGTGAGTCATGTGTCAAATGTGAAGTGTTCTGTTGCAAAAAAAAATTTAATGAAGGTGGCCCAGCCAGCAGTAAAGAGGATTCAGTGCAGGGTGGAGGTGCAGATTCAATTAGCTTTGTGGGAGCCATGAAATGGTGATAATACAGGCGGGTAATGTCAACAAGCATCAAATCTTTCTTCTGCTTTTTTTCAGAGAGCTCCCCTCTCCCACCCGCTTTCTTTTTCTCTTCACCCTGCATGCTATGTCCTTCACATATCGTGATGGTTAGGGTCACTGAGGCCATAAATCGCTGGTAGCGGGACGCACAGGCAACGCCATTTATCAATGTAATTAGCGTTCGGCATACGGCCCCGCTGCTACGGACATGGCTGCTTGTTTTCTGACAGGCTATCTACTAGTCTCTCATCCTCTCCTCTCCTCTCTTTTTTTTTTTCTTTCCCTCTCGTTAGTCTCCACAAAAGGGACCTGTGTTCACACATGTCACAACCTTCATCTGCTTTGTACAATTGCCTCTACAGTAAAAACTTCATTGTTTGCATGTGTGGATAAATGAGAGAAAGAGGATTTCTAGGCTCTAATGGGTGTGTGTGTCTGTGTGTGTGGCTGTCGGAGCAAAGAGGGGCATTGGGGTATTGTGACATTTGTTCATTTGTCATTTCAGTTGAGTGGTGCAGTAATTACTGTGACTGGAGGCTCGCTCTCGTGTTTGGTGCTCGGCCGGAGAGCAAAGAGCGGTGTCAACGGGAAAACACAGTGGGAGAGTATGGGAAAATGCGAGGTCCCTGGAGGAATCGCTTTGTTCTGTCCCTCACTGATGACACTCCCACTGTGCGAACAGCTTGAGTTGTTGCCAAATTCACAGTCATTTTTTAGAATATATTTAGGTGAAATACGATCTGCAGTTCTACAATTTGGTAAGCATTAGACATGCTTATTCTCAGATGCCCACACAAATCCAAATCGACAGGGCACACACAGAAACATGCATAGAATTCCAGAAAGATGGAAATCAAGAAAGACAAAAAGGAAACACAAAGCTACGGAGGATTTGAGCACAGAGGCATGGGAATACAGAATGAAATCTTCCCATGGACTTCTTTCACAAAGCTTCTTTTATAAGGTTGCATAATGACACAATACTTGTTCTCTCATTCATCCATGTACTCCCGAGTCCTCATCCATTACGTATCCCTTCTTCTAAGAAGGTGCTTGTTAATTGCATTTGGTTTTGGCTGAAGAGGTTAAGAGTGTTCCAGCTCTCTACAGTGAATATATGTGGCTTCTTGACTCCAAGTCACGCTGGAGTGTGCATTCAGAATACCAGAATGCCAAGTCCATTAAAGTGAGAAGGGTTCATTTGTCACAGTTTCCAATGGTGTTGCTGTAATGACCAGGTATATGATGAATGGCCTGACCTTTTCCTCCCCCTTATAATCAAGTGTTCCTGGTAGATTCCATGTTTATTTTGTGGATGTCTTGGATGCCGACACCGTCCAGTATACAGTACTGAGTATTGAGAAATGATATGGATATGGAGATATTTCGTTATCACAGTAACACATGCAGTCACCAGCATCTTTAATTTATATCCAATGTGTCTCTGTCTTTTTATGAGTTGGTACTTAGCAGCGGTAAAAAGGCATAGCAGATCTGTAAAGTTTTGGATTTCTCCGTCTGCTGTAAGTAATGTTACCGGTGCTCCAACCCAGAGCACTGCTGCACAGATTCTGGCTCCAAATGACATTACCAGTGCAAGATTGCAGCACCCATATCCGGAATATTTTGGCTTCATTTTTATACAGTGGGTAGAAGTGAATATGTGTCATCCATCCTTATATACAGTCTATATCGGTGGGACTTAGCAACCGTAACAAGGCAAACCAGGTCTGTTGAGCTTTGGATTTCTGTGTAAGTGATGTACATGGGGCTCTAGTAAGAGAAATCACTGTTAAGAAGCAAAGTAGGTCCACCTCAACCAACTGCAACAACTTTGCTTACACATTAATGCGTCAATACAAACAAACCAATAATGTTACACTCACAGGGGTCATTCTGAATAGTTTTACTTTCGAAACATTATAGGCTGATTTACTAACACCCCGACTAAAGAGTACTAAATTGCGTGTGTATTCTAAAATATTGCACGTGTCATTGTAGTACCTGTTATGGGTGATTAACTAAGAATTATTGCATAGATGACAACAGGAGCAAACACAATGGAGGTGGCAGTATTTAAAGAGGGTTTAGCGTGTTTTAATGGTTTCCGCCATGGAGAGTCGGGAGGGAAATTAGCTACTGCATAAAAACCTTGATTTGTTTCATTGAGTGCATCCCGAGTATGTGGAAATCGTGTTTTCCTGCCCATCCTGCCTGAGATTGCATTAAGTACTTGGGACAGCACACCTGAATAACTGCTTTGGGAAACCCCAGCAGAAACAGCTACAGTATACTGGAATGACCCAGACTCGAGGACAGGGTGCAAACTACGGTGGAGCCAGGAGGAATAAGACATAAGCTCAACTAAAAACATTATTTGTGAAATTTTGGGGGGTTTCCAATTATATTTCTGTATCATCATGGATCATGTGTTCGCCAGCCAGCCACTGCATCCTCCCCTCCACGACCACCAGCCTCCCTCGGTCCTCTTGCCTAAGCGCCTTCCGCTCCTCCAGCTCCTCGGTCCCCCGCATCCACGTCTGCCATTCCCCTTCTCTCCTCCCGTCCCTCCTCTTCCCCCTTTCCCCTCAATAAACCTCTTTTGAAACCTTCAGCATTGCATTTCGGTCCGTTCTGTCCCCAATCGTCACAGAACGACCAAGCCATTATGGACCCAGCACGGTCCCCTTCCCCTCCCCCCTCCACCGACCACACTCCATTGGAAGTCATCTGCGCCGTCGCCTCCCAGGGGGCGGTTCTCGATCAGCACACGGCCCCTCTCCAGTCGGTGTCCGGTCGGTATAAGGTATACAGTTAAATATAAAAAATGTATTCCACAGAATGAATTTAGTCTTATTTTCTTTGCTACTTGTGTCACATAGCCCACATATACAGTGATGATTGCTGGGTAATATGTATATTGCTGACAATCTTAAGTTTCTATTTGATCATGTGACAAGAATCCAGAAACCGGGTGAAACGCAAAATTTGCTAAGTAGACTAGCAGAGCACACGGGCAAGCTAGATTTCATGCTATTCACACATAAAAGTTGTTTCAAGAAGAGATAGGAGAGAAAAGAACAGGAGGAGAGGGTCACAAAGCTCCCAAATAAGATTGTTTTGGATTACTGAGGACATTGTCAAAGATTTTGCTCAATGCAAGGCTCGTCGGACGCCTTTCAAATAGGTGAGTAACTTTACAAGTGCTGTTATCATTTCGCGGACAGGTTGCCACTGAGTAGGCGTACCTGTTTAATTGTGTGGATGTGCTTGTGGGTATTAAACTGTGTTTGTGCGCCGTAGCTGGTCTGTTTTCAGGACATGGGATTGTGTTATGAGTAGGCCACTTTTCTTTCTTATTCACCATAACGTCTTGCCTGTCGAAGAGGAATGTGGTTGTTGTGATTCGGGAGGTTACTGTACTGAAATTGCCCGAAAAAGTCTGCGTCATTTCAGCACTGTGCACACCTCCTGTTCTCAGCTGTTTCTAGTGACGTTTCAGGATTTTGACAATGACAGCACTGGCCATGCTCCTTACAACTTTCTCTTTGACTTCTGTACTTATAATAGTCTAGACACAATCCGACTCTGAAATCCATCACATGATGGTACTTTGCTTTAGACTGCTGCGTCCAGGTGCACGCAACACAGCTGCAGCAGCAGCGTGTGTGCTGGAGAGAGATGCACAAAAAGAGAACTGTTGAATTTAATATGTTACTATGGAAAGAAATTGATTTAAGGATCTTTAAATTAGGTATTTACTGCATCTTATCAGTTGTTAAGCCATGTAAAACTATGAAACAAGGCACACAAATTTGCCAGCATAGGGTTACCTTCTACACACAAACGCAGTGTGTGTGCATGTGCTTCGTAACTGTAGCCCAAGGGCCCATCATAACAGCCTGCACTGGGGCCTGTTGTCACTACCTTACGCCGCTGCTTACGTGTTAATTTGCTGGTAATATCAAGTTTGCTTACATTTTTACTCACGCAAACCTTTAGTTAATCTGGCCCTATATATGTAGTAAGTACTTTTATAATAATAAATTTACATAAAGCTCATGATTTAGAAAGTTCATGATTTACGTTTTCACACAGTATTTTTACTTTTGCGCAAACTGCTGAAGAATACATTTGCATAATGCCATCATGCTGTGTCTGTAAGCTGCAGAAAAATGATTGTTGAAGCAAGCTGTTAGTTTTGTCAGTGCATTCAGGAGATATGGTTTTCACATCAGGAGCCACCAACAGCAAAGACGAGGAAATGCTTTAATTAAGCTGTTGGTCATATGTTCTGTGCATGCTGTGACCTCCACACAAATCATGCTCCACCTCCCCATCGCTCCATCACCAACCCGTCATGGATGACTTACAGTCGTGGTTGAGGCAATCAATGCACATTATGGAGTATGTTATGCTGTCATTACAGGGGTGGGGAAGAGCTGTCATGGAAAAGAAGGTAAAATATATAATAATACTTTGGAGATAAAAAGTAAGTTGGAAGCCAGTAATATCTTGTAGAAAAACACACAGGTGTTAAGGCAAACATAAAGGTACTATGCTACTGGTCTGCCCTGCAGACACAGTGCTATGCCATGTTCCTCTCTAATTCTGACATTCCCAATGATTGAGCCGAAAGCAAAACACACCGAGGATTATGCCCCGTGTTCAATCGTAAACGGGCAGAAAACCAAGGAATCAGCATGTGTGCAGCCTGACTGGGAAGTTCACCATCATCCTGGGAATAAAAGTACCTGGCAACAGCACAAAAATGAATGATATCAAAGAAATGCACGAGAACGGGGTGTCTGTCTATGTGATAAGGCTCTGCTGGAGACAGTGGAAATCAAAAGGACATAATGGAGTCGCTCCTTCTCTTTG
Organism: Micropterus dolomieu; assembly: GCF_021292245.1. Classification (NCBI taxonomy): domain Eukaryota; kingdom Metazoa; phylum Chordata; class Actinopteri; order Centrarchiformes; family Centrarchidae; genus Micropterus; species Micropterus dolomieu. The sequence goes on along the minus strand of NC_060158.1, from coordinate 21,253,185 downwards.
CTTTGAAATGTATGTAATCTCTCAGATGCTGACACTGTGCTGAGGTTCATGTCTGTCCAACCTGTTCTGTTTATTGCATTTGTTTAATCTTAAATATATAGACACAGCATGTACAGACGCATGCACACAGTGGTAGGGGGTAAGTAAAGTGGCAGGAAAAAGCGCTGACAGGCTCGGGTATGATAGGGAGAGAAGAGGGAGGAGAACTAAAAATGGAAGAGACAAAAATAGGACAATGGAAGATATACACAAAGCTTAGATTTTCTTCCCTTCATAGAGACAAAAAGAGCTGACTCAAAATCTATTTTCCAGGCGTTCCATGCACAGAGAGGAAAAACCATTTGCATTTAATTTCAATAATATCTTGAAAGCTTTTCCCATTCTAAGTTATGCCTAGGCACTCATAAATAATTAAATCATTACACTAATGACTTCAAATACTTCAAATAGCATTCATCTTTCTTGTACCCGCTTTACGAATAATTGGAATGAAGCACAAATATTTTTTATTAGATTTCTTTTTTTATTAATGTCAGTATTTGGCAAAGCTGAAGGGAACTTCAAGAGGAGAGTTGCTAAAATATCTACTAACATCGAAACAGACCTGTTAAAACTACAAAAGATGCTCGTTATTGTGGGCAGGGGCCAAGAAACATGACAAATGTCATTTACTCCAGCTCTGTAAAGTACTGTGATGAGAATAGCTAACTAGCATAGATCCATTTTCAGACATTGTACCGCTCCTTCACACATCAACTTTCTCCCAAACACACACATGAACACATATCCTTACTTTCTAAAAGTAATGATCCTTGGAAGACATGCCAGGTCAGTAAGTCATCATGGGAAACATGACTCCAACAAATGTAGTGATTAGAGGCTGACATGTCTTTGAGAATCCTTTGAGTCTCGGGATTCTTGTGGGATTCCCACAAGATGGTAGTCAATTTCACTGTTCATCACAGAACTGGGACAGGGGAAAAAAGTAGGGTGGCAGGACGGGAATCATAGATTAGTTTTTATATATAAATATGCAGTTCAGATTTGAACAAACACTTTTTATTGGGATGGGACAGGAGTGAAAATCCACTCCTGTGTCACCCTATTGATATGTTCATGACAAATATGAATCAGTTACATAATCAAACAAATAGCATTGTCACCTCATCTGGCCACTTTTACCATTTTTATTTTTTCTATCTAAGCACATGTGCAGACTGGATTACTGCAAAGATTGAGTTGGTGTCCATTCATGTGTGTGTTGTAGCAATGCTAGTGGTGTGGCTCTTTGGTTCAGACTGCAGTATCTTAACAACTATTGGGTAGAATGAAATTTGTACATCCACAGTCCCCAGAAGATGAACCTACTGACTTTGATGATCTTCCACGAGCACTACCAACATATTTCAGTTTTTTGTCAACAAATTTTCAGTTGGTCTAATATTTTTACTAGGGCTGACCCCAAATTGTCGAAGATTTGATGCTTTTATGGGTGGGGCCTGATTCGACTGTCAATGTCACAGTCGAAGCTTCGCAGCGAAACGAGACTCATGCCATTTTGCCGATAGGGTTGCTCAACGTCTGATTTTACATAGAACTACAAGTTAATATACAGCCTATTACGATATACATTTCAACATTTAATGCTGTAAATAAACATGTAAAAAGAATAAAACTTTCAATAAATGTTTTTAAAGTGTGTAAATAAATCCAAAATTGTAACCCTAACCCTGGGTCATCAGTGCGCATGTGTAGGCGTAGCGGGACTTTCGGATAATTTATCACCGTTGATGAACCACACAAAGAATATTTTATTGTTTTTAAATAGCTGGCTACTTGAAATAGACCCGTGAGGAACCGCGACGTGCACGCATTTGTCGGCAGCATGGCATGCATGCAAAACTCTGCACAAGACTGGTGAATGACAGATATGAGAGAGAGAGAGAGAGAGAGAAAATGGTCTTCAAAAAGCCTTAGTTTAGCTGGAAATTTACAGTGTAAGTTGAATGAATAGAGACTGCAGCTCTGCAGCTTCTCAAGATTAAAACGGAGCTACCGTATGTAACCCCCCACCGGTTCGCAATCACCGCGCACTAAAACACACATAGGCAGGACTTGACGATTCTGATTCGACTACAGTGGGGGAAATAAGTATTTGACCCCTTGCTGATTTTGCAGGTTTGCCCACTTACAAAGAATGCAACAATCTACAATTATAATCATATGTACATTCTAACAGTGAAAGACAGAATCCCAAAGAAAATTCCAGAAAATCACATCATATGAATTTATAAAAATTGATAACCATCTGATGAGGAAAAACAAGTATTTGACCCCCTACCAAACAGCAAGTATTCTGGCTCCTACAAGCCAG
>NC_060158.1:21250438-21250791 GCF_021292245.1 Micropterus dolomieu | reverse complement strand
TTTAATGCTGTAAATAAACATGTAAAAAGAATAAAACTTTCAATAAATGTTTTTAAAGTGTGTAAATAAATCCAAAATTGTAACCCTAACCCTGGGTCATCAGTGCGCATGTGTAGGCGTAGCGGGACTTTCGGATAATTTATCACCGTTGATGAACCACACAAAGAATATTTTATTGTTTTTAAATAGCCGGCTACTTGAAATAGACCCGTGAGGAACCGCGACGTGCACGCATTTGTCGGCAGCATGGCATGCATGCAAAACTCTGCACAAGACTGGTGAATGACAGGTGAGAGAGAGAGAGAGAGAGAGAGAGAGAGAGAGAGAGAGAGAGAGAGAGAGAGAGAGAGAGA